>NW_026973144.1:0-51387 GCF_036711695.1 Zophobas morio | reverse complement strand
AATAAAAATCGACAAAAATACAGTTTCTAGCTAAAATTTGATGGTTTCGTTGCACTTTCCGAGCCCGTAGGGTATCTGATTGGCTTAAAAGTACAAGAAAAACACTTCAAAAGTGACGTTTCTGAAGAATTTTAACAGTTTTCTTGTATCTACGAACGCCAGAATGCATAAAATTGACCTAAACGTCTCCTTTTCCTATTCTGAGTCGATTCTGCATGCTTTAAGTGTGTTTGGTGGCTCAGAACCATCAAAAAACGTTGAAATATAGTTCAAATTCAATAAAAATCGACAAAAATACAGTTTCTAGCTAAAATTTGATGGTTTCGTTGCACTTTCCGAGCCCGTAGGGTATCTGATTGGCTTAAAAGTACAAGAAAACACTTCAAAAGTGACGTTTCTGAAGAATTTTAACAGTTTTCTTGTATCTACGAACGCCAGAATGCATAAAATTGACCTAAACGTCTCCTTTTCCTATTCTGAGTCGATTCTGCATGCTTTAAGTGTGTTTGGTGGCTCAGAACCATCAAAAAACGTTGAAATATAGTTCAAATTCAATAAAAATCGACAAAAATACAGTTTCTAGCTAAAATTTGATGGTTTCGTTGCACTTTCCGAGCCCGTAGGGTATCTGATTGGCTTAAAAGTACAAGAAAACACTTCAAAAGTGACGTTTCTGAAGAATTTTAACAGTTTTCTTGTATCTACGAACGCCAGAATGCATAAAATTGACCTAAACGTCTCCTTTTCCTATTCTGAGTCGATTCTGCATGCTTTAAGTGTGTTTGGTGGCTCAGAACCATCAAAAAACGTTGAAATATAGTTCAAATTCAATAAAAATCGACAAAAATACAGTTTCTAGCTAAAATTTGATGGTTTCGTTGCACTTTCCGAGCCCGTAGGGTATCTGATTGGCTTAAAAGTACAAGAAAACACTTCAAAAGTGACGTTTCTGAAGAATTTTAACAGTTTTCTTGTATCTACGAACGCCAGAATGCATAAAATTGACCTAAACTTCTCCTTTTCCTATTCTGAGTCGATTCTGCATGCTTTAAGTGTGTTTGGTGGCTCAGAACCATCAAAAAACGTTGAAATATAGTTCAAATTCAATAAAAATCGACAAAAATACAGTTTCTAGCTAAAATTTGATGGTTTCGTTGCACTTTCCGAGCCCGTAGGGTATCTGATTGGCTTAAAAGTACAAGAAAACACTTCAAAAGTGACGTTTCTGAAGAATTTTAACAGTTTTCTTGTATCTACGAACGCCAGAATGCATAAAATTGACCTAAACGTCTCCTTTTCCTATTCTGAGTCGATTCTGCATGCTTTAAGTGTGTTTGGTGGCTCAGAACCATCAAAAAACGTTGAAATATAGTTCAAATTCAATAAAAATCGACAAAAATACAGTTTCTAGCTAAAATTTGATGGTTTCGTTGCACTTTCCGAGCCCGTTGGGTATCTGATTGGCTTAAAAGTACAAGAAAACACTTCAAAAGTGACGTTTCTGAAGAATTTTAACAGTTTTTCTTGTATCTACGAACGCCAGAATGCATAAAATTGACCTAAACGTCTCCTTTTCCTATTCTGAGTCGATTCTGCATGCTTTAAGTGTGTTTGGTGGCTCAGAACCATCAAAAAACGTTGAAATATAGTTCAAATTCAATAAAAATCGACAAAAATACAGTTTCTAGCTAAAATTTGATGGTTTCGTTGCACTTTCCGAGCCCGTAGGGTATCTGATTGGCTTAAAAGGAAAAGAAAACACTTCAAAAGTGACGTTTCTGAAGAATTTTAACAGTTTTCTTGTATCTACGAACGCCAGAATGCATAAAATTGACCTAAACGTCTCCTTTTCCTATTCTGAGTCGATTCTGCATGCTTTAAGTGTGTTTGGTGGCTCAGAACCATCAAAAAACGTTGAAATATAGTTCAAATTCAATAAAAATCGACAAAAATACAGTTTCTAGCTAAAATTTGATGGTTTCGTTGCACTTTCCGAGCCCGTAGGGTATCTGATTGGCTTAAAAGTACAAGAAAACACTTCAAAAGTGACGTTTCTGAAGAATTTTAACAGTTTTCTTGTATCTACGAACGCCAGAATGCATAAAATTGACCTAAACGTCTCCTTTTCCTATTCTGAGTCGATTCTGCATGCTTTAAGTGTGTTTGGTGGCTCAGAACCATCAAAAAACGTTGAAATATAGTTCAAATTCAATAAAAATCAACAAAAATACAGTTTCTAGCTAAAATTTGATGGTTTCGTTGCACTTTCCGAGCCCGTCGGGTATCTGATTGGCTTAAAAGTACAAGAAAACACTTCAAAAGTGACGTTTCTGAAGAATTTTAACAGTTTTCTTGTATCTACGAACGCCAGAATGCATAAAATTGACCTAAACGTCTCCTTTTCCTATTCTGAGTCGATTCTGCATGCTTTAAGTGTGTTTGGTGGCTCAGAACCATCAAAAAACGTTGAAATATAGTTCAAATTCAATAAAAATCGACAAAAATACAGTTTCTAGCTAAAATTTGATGGTTTCGTTGCACTTTCCGAGCCCGTTGGGTATCTGATTGGCTTAAAAGTACAAGAAAACACTTCAAAAGTGACGTTTCTGAAGAATTTTAACAGTTTTCTTGTATCTACGAACGCCAGAATGCATAAAATTGACCTAAACGTCTCCTTTTCCTATTCTGAGTCGATTCTGCATGCTTTAAGTGTGTTTGGTGGCTCAGAACCATCAAAAAACGTTGAAATATAGTTCAAATTCAATAAAAATCGACAAAAATACAGTTTCTAGCTAAAATTTGATGGTTTCGTTGCACTTTCCGAGCCCGTTGGGTATCTGATTGGCTTAAAAGGACAAGAAAACACTTCAAAAGTGACGTTTCTGAAGAATTTTAACAGTTTTCTTGTATCTACGAACGCCAGAATGCATAAAATTGACCTAAACGTCTCCTTTTCCTATTCTGAGTCGATTCTGCATGCTTTAAGTGTGTTTGGTGGCTCAGAACCATCAAAAAACGTTGAAATATAGTTCAAATTCAATAAAAATCGACAAAAATACAGTTTCTAGCTAAAATTTGATGGTTTCGTTGCACTTTCCGAGCCCGTAGGGTATCTGATTGGCTTAAAAGTACAAGAAAACACTTCAAAAGTGACGTTTCTGAAGAATTTTAACAGTTTTCTTGTATCTACGAACGCCAGAATGCATAAAATTGACCTAAACGTCTCCTTTTCCTATTCTGAGTCGATTCTGCATGCTTTAAGTGTGTTTGGTGGCTCAGAACCATCAAAAAACGTTGAAATATAGTTCAAATTCAATAAAAATCGACAAAAATACAGTTTCTAGCTAAAATTTGATGGTTTCGTTGCACTTTCCGAGCCCGTAGGGTATCTGATTGGCTTAAAAGTACAAGAAAACACTTCAAAAGTGACGTTTCTGAAGAATTTTAACAGTTTTCTTGTATCTACGAACGCCAGAATGCATAAAATTGACCTAAACGTCTCCTTTTCCTATTCTGAGTCGATTCTGCATGCTTTAAGTGTGTTTGGTGGCTCAGAACCATCAAAAAACGTTGAAATATAGTTCAAATTCAATAAAAATCGACAAAAATACAGTTTCTAGCTAAAATTTGATGGTTTCGTTGCACTTTCCGAGCCCGTAGGGTATCTGATTGGCTTAAAAGTACAAGAAAACACTTCAAAAGTGACGTTTCTGAAGAATTTTAACAGTTTTCTTGTATCTACGAACGCCAGAATGCATAAAATTGACCTAAACGTCTCCTTTTCCTATTCTGAGTCGATTCTGGATGCTTTAAGTGTGTTTGGTGGCTCAGAACCATCAAAAAACGTTGAAATATAGTTCAAATTCAATAAAAATCGACAAAAAATACAGTTTCTAGCTAAAATTTGATGGTTTCGTTGCACTTTCCGAGCCCGTTGGGTATCTGATTGGCTTAAAAGTACAAGAAAACACTTCAAAAGTGACGTTTCTGAAGAATTTTAACAGTTTTCTTGTATCTACGAACGCCAGAATGCATAAAATTGACCTAAACGTCTCCTTTTCCTATTCTGAGTCGATTCTGCATGCTTTAAGTGTGTTTGGTGGCTCAGAACCATCAAAAAACGTTGAAATATAGTTCAAATTCAATAAAAATCGACAAAAATACAGTTTCTAGCTAAAATTTGATGGTTTCGTTGCACTTTCCGAGCCCGTAGGGTATCTGATTGGCTTAAAAGTACAAGAAAACACTTCAAAAGTGACGTTTCTGAAGAATTTTAACAGTTTTCTTGTATCTACGAAAGCCAGAATGCATAAAATTGACCTAAACGTCTCCTTTTCCTATTCTGAGTCGATTCTGAATGCTTTAAGTGTGTTTGGTGGCTCAGAACCATCAAAAAACGTTGAAATATAGTTCAAATTCAATAAAAATCGACAAAAATACAGTTTCTAGCTAAAATTTGATGGTTTCGTTGCACTTTCCGAGCCCGTAGGGTATCTGATTGGCTTAAAAGTACAAGAAAACACTTCAAAAGTGACGTTTCTGAAGAATTTTAACAGTTTTCTTGTATCTACGAACGCCAGAATGCATAAAATTGACCTAAACGTCTCCTTTTCCTATTCTGAGTCGATTCTGCATGCTTTAAGTGTGTTTGGTGGCTCAGAACCATCAAAAAACGTTGAAATATAGTTCAAATTCAATAAAAATCGACAAAAATACAGTTTCTAGCTAAAATTTGATGGTTTCGTTGCACTTTCCGAGCCCGTAGGGTATCTGATTGGCTTAAAAGTACAAGAAAACACTTCAAAAATGACGTTTCTGAAGAATTTTAACAGTTTTCTTGTATCTACGAACGCCAGAATGCATAAAATTGACCTAAACGTCTCCTTTTCCTATTCTGAGTCGATTCTGCATGCTTTAAGTGTGTTTGGTGGCTCAGAACCATCAAAAAACGTTGAAATATAGTTCAAATTCAATAAAAATCGACAAAAATACAGTTTCTAGCTAAAATTTGATGGTTTCGTTGCACTTTCCGAGCCCGTAGGGTATCTGATTGGCTTAAAAGTACAAGAAAACACTTCAAAAGTGACGTTTCTGAAGAATTTTAACAGTTTTCTTGTATCTACGAACGCCAGAATGCATAAAATTGACCTAAACGTCTCCTTTTCCTATTCTGAGTCGATTCTGCATGCTTTAAGTGTGTTTGGTGGCTCAGAACCATCAAAAAACGTTGAAATATAGTTCAAATTCAATAAAAATCGACAAAAATACAGTTTCTAGCTAAAATTTGATGGTTTCGTTGCACTTTCCGAGCCCGTAGGGTATCTGATTGGCTTAAAAGTACAAGAAAACACTTCAAAAGTGACGTTTCTGAAGAATTTTAACAGTTTTCTTGTATCTACGAACGCTAGAATGCATAAAATTGACCTAAACGTCTCCTTTTCCTATTCTGAGTCGATTCTGCATGCTTTAAGTGTGTTTGTGGCTCAGAACCATCAAAAAACGTTGAAATATAGTTCAAATTCAATAAAAATCGACAAAAATACAGTTTCTAGCTAAAATTTGATGGTTTCGTTGCACTTTCCGAGCCCGTAGGGTATCTGATTGGCTTAAAAGTACAAGAAAACACTTCAAAAGTGACGTTTCTGAAGAATTTTAACAGTTTTCTTGTATCTACGAACGCCAGAATGCATAAAATTGACCTAAACGTCTCCTTTTCCTATTCTGAGTCGATTCTGCATGCTTTAAGTGTGTTTGGTGGCTCAGAACCATCAAAAAACGTTGAAATATAGTTCAAATTCAATAAAAATCGACAAAAATACAGTTTCTAGCTAAAATTTGATGGTTTCGTTGCACTTTCCGAGCCCGTAGGGTATCTGATTGGCTTAAAAGTACAAGAAAACACTTCAAAAATGACGTTTCTGAAGAATTTTAACAGTTTTCTTGTATCTACGAACGCCAGAATGCATAAAATTGACCTAAACGTCTCCTTTTCCTATTCTGAGTCGATTCTGCATGCTTTAAGTGTGTTTGGTGGCTCAGAACCATCAAAAAACGTTGAAATATAGTTCAAATTCAATAAAAATCGACAAAAATACAGTTTCTAGCTAAAATTTGATGGTTTCGTTGCACTTTCCGAGCCCGTAGGGTATCTGATTGGCTTAAAAGTACAAGAAAACACTTCAAAAGTGACGTTTCTGAAGAATTTTAACAGTTTTCTTGTATCTACGAACGCCAGAATGCATAAAATTGACCTAAACGTCTCCTTTTCCTATTCTGAGTCGATTCTGCATGCTTTAAGTGTGTTTGGTGGCTCAGAACCATCAAAAAACGTTGAAATATAGTTCAAATTCAATAAAAATCGACAAAAATACAGTTTCTAGCTAAAATTTGATGGTTTCGTTGCACTTTCCGAGCCCGTAGGGTATCTGATTGGCTTAAAAGTACAAGAAAACACTTCAAAAGTGACGTTTCTGAAGAATTTTAACAGTTTTCTTGTATCTACGAACGCTAGAATGCATAAAATTGACCTAAACGTCTCCTTTTCCTATTCTGAGTCGATTCTGCATGCTTTAAGTGTGTTTGTGGCTCAGAACCATCAAAAAACGTTGAAATATAGTTCAAATTCAATAAAAATCGACAAAAATACAGTTTCTAGCTAAAATTTGATGGTTTCGTTGCACTTTCCGAGCCCGTAGGGTATCTGATTGGCTTAAAAGTACAAGAAAACACTTCAAAAGTGACGTTTCTGAAGAATTTTAACAGTTTTCTTGTATCTACGAACGCCAGAATGCATAAAATTGACCTAAACGTCTCCTTTTCCTATTCTGAGTCGATTCTGCATGCTTTAAGTGTGTTTGGTGGCTCAGAACCATCAAAAAACGTTGAAATATAGTTCAAATTCAATAAAAATCGACAAAAATACAGTTTCTAGCTAAAATTTGATGGTTTCGTTGCACTTTCCGAGCCCGTAGGGTATCTGATTGGCTTAAAAGTACAAGAAAACACTTCAAAAGTGACGTTTCTGAAGAATTTTAACAGTTTTCTTGTATCTACGAACGCCAGAATGCATAAAATTGACCTAAACGTCTCCTTTTCCTATTCTGAGTCGATTCTGCATGCTTTAAGTGTGTTTGGTGGCTCAGAACCATCAAAAAACGTTGAAATATAGTTCAAATTCAATAAAAATCGACAAAAATACAGTTTCTAGCTAAAATTTGATGGTTTCGTTGCACTTTCCGAGCCCGTAGGGTATCTGATTGGCTTAAAAGTACAAGAAAACACTTCAAAAGTGACGTTTCTGAAGAATTTTAACAGTTTTCTTGTATCTACGAACGCCAGAATGCATAAAATTGACCTAAACGTCTCCTTTTCCTATTCTGAGTCGATTCTGCATGCTTTAAGTGTGTTTGGTGGCTCAGAACCATCAAAAAACGTTGAAATATAGTTCAAATTCAATAAAAATCGACAAAAATACAGTTTCTAGCTAAAATTTGATGGTTTCGTTGCACTTTCCGAGCCCGTAGGGTATCTGATTGGCTTAAAAGTACAAGAAAACACTTCAAAAGTGACGTTTCTGAAGAATTTTAACAGTTTTCTTGTATCTACGAAAGCCAGAATGCATAAAATTGACCTAAACGTCTCCTTTTCCTATTCTGAGTCGATTCTGCATGCTTTAAGTGTGTTTGGTGGCTCAGAACCATCAAAAAACGTTGAAATATAGTTCAAATTCAATAAAAATCGACAAAAATACAGTTTCTAGCTAAAATTTGATGGTTTCGTTGCACTTTCCGAGCCCGTAGGGTATCTGATTGGCTTAAAAGTACAAGAAAACACTTCAAAAGTGACGTTTCTGAAGAATTTTAACAGTTTTCTTGTATCCACGAACGCCAGAATGCATAAAATTGACCTAAACGTCTCCTTTTCCTATTCTGAGTCGATTCTGCATGCTTTAAGTGTGTTTGGTGGCTCAGAACCATCAAAAAACGTTGAAATATAGTTCAAATTCAATAAAAATCGACAAAAATACAGTTTCTAGCTAAAATTTGATGGTTTCGTTGCACTTTCCGAGCCCGTTGGGTATCTGATTGGCTTAAAAGTACAAGAAAACACTTCAAAAGTGACGTTTCTGAAGAATTTTAACAGTTTTCTTGTATCTACGAACGCCAGAATGCATAAAATTGACCTAAACGTCTCCTTTTCCTATTCTGAGTCGATTCTGCATGCTTTAAGTGTGTTTGGTGGCTCAGAACCATCAAAAAACGTTGAAATATAGTTCAAATTCAATAAAAATCGACAAAAATACAGTTTCTAGCTAAAATTTGATGGTTTCGTTGCACTTTCCGAGCCCGTAGGGTATCTGATTGGCTTAAAAGTACAAGAAAACACTTCAAAAGTGACGTTTCTGAAGAATTTTAACAGTTTTCTTGTATCTACGAACGCCAGAATGCATAAAATTGACCTAAACGTCTCCTTTTCCTATTCTGAGTCGATTCTGCATGCTTTAAGTGTGTTTGGTGGCTCAGAACCATCAAAAAACGTTGAAATATAGTTCAAATTCAATAAAAATCGACAAAAATACAGTTTCTAGCTAAAATTTGATGGTTTCGTTGCACTTTCCAAGCCCGTCGGGTATCTGATTGGCTTAAAAGTACAAGAAAACACTTCAAAAGTGACGTTTCTGAAGAATTTTAACAGTTTTCTTGTATCTACGAACGCCAGAATGCATAAAATTGACCTAAACGTCTCCTTTTCCTATTCTGAGTCGATTCTGCATGCTTTAAGTGTGTTTGGTGGCTCAGAACCATCAAAAAACGTTGAAATATTATTATTATTATTATTATTATTATTAAAGTATATCTCCTAACAGGCTTAAGAGCCCAATTACTAGGAGACAATAGAAAGATATAGCAAAATATAATATAAAGAAGCAGTTGTTTATCATGTTTCCATTACATATAGGCCATTATACCTGAAAACATTTCTTAATCTCCAATCTTTTACAGCAAAATATGTCAACTTGTTCTTCAATATCTTTATAGGACTCAAGCGTCTGGTATAACGGTGATGATTTCATGATATTTGTTCTGGGTATTGGTTGTTGAAATATAAAACGGAACCTTAAATTATGTGATAGAACCCGAATATTTATCATCGCCACTAATCTTTCGCATTTGATCATGTTGTTAATTACACCATGCAGTAAAAGTACATAAGCACATTGCCTTCTTAATCCCAGACTAATCATCTCAAAACGTTCACACAACACTTTATACGAAAAGCCTCTACACGGGTACACCCCATCCTGCCTAAAAGCCATATACTTTAAGAAACGTTATATAGTTCAAATTCAATAAAAATCGACAAAAATACAGTTTCTAGCTAAAATTTGATGGTTTCGTTGCACTTTCCGAGCCCGTAGGGTATCTGATTGGCTTAAAAGGACAAGAAAACACTTCAAAAGTGACGTTTCTGAAGAATTTTAACAGTTTTCTTGTATCTACGAACGCCAGAATGCATAAAATTGACCTAAACGTCTCCTTTTCCTATTCTGAGTCGATTCTGCATGCTTTAAGTGTGTTTGGTGGCTCAGAACCATCAAAAAACGTTGAAATATAGTTCAAATTCAATAAAAATCGACAAAAATACAGTTTCTAGCTAAAATTTGATGGTTTCGTTGCACTTTCCGAGCCCGTAGGGTATCTGATTGGCTTAAAAGTACAAGAAAACACTTCAAAAGTGACGTTTCTGAAGAATTTTAACAGTTTTCTTGTATCTACGAACGCCAGAATGCATAAAATTGACCTAAACGTCTCCTTTTCCTATTCTGAGTCGATTCTGCATGCTTTAAGTGTGTTTGGTGGCTCAGAACCATCAAAAAACGTTGAAATATAGTTCAAATTCAATAAAAATCGACAAAAATACAGTTTCTAGCTAAAATTTGATGGTTTCGTTGCACTTTCCGAGCCCGTAGGGTATCTGATTGGCTTAAAAGTACAAGAAAATACTTCAAAAGTGACGTTTCTGAAGAATTTTAACAGTTTTCTTGTATCTACGAACGCCAGAATGCATAAAATTGACCTAAACGTCTCCTTTTCCTATTCTGAGTCGATTCTGCATGCTTTAAGTGTGTTTGGTGGCTCAGAACCATCAAAAAACGTTGAAATATAGTTCAAATTCAATAAAAATCGACAAAAATACAGTTTCTAGCTAAAATTTGATGGTTTCGTTGCACTTTCCGAGCCCGTAGGGTATCTGATTGGCTTAAAAGTACAAGAAAACACTTCAAAAGTGACGTTTCTGAAGAATTTTAACAGTTTTCTTGTATCTACGAACGCCAGAATGCATAAAATTGACCTAAACGTCTCCTTTTCCTATTCTGAGTCGATTCTGCATGCTTTAAGTGTGTTTGGTGGCTCAGAACCATCAAAAAACGTTGAAATATAGTTCAAATTCAATAAAAATCGACAAAAATACAGTTTCTAGCTAAAATTTGATGGTTTCGTTGCACTTTCCGAGCCCGTAGGGTATCTGATTGGCTTAAAAGTACAAGAAAACACTTCAAAAGTGACGTTTCTGAAGAATTTTAACAGTTTTCTTGTATCTACGAACGCTAGAATGCATAAAATTGACCTAAACGTCTCCTTTTCCTATTCTGAGTCGATTCTGCATGCTTTAAGTGTGTTTGTGGCTCAGAACCATCAAAAAACGTTGAAATATAGTTCAAATTCAATAAAAATCGACAAAAATACAGTTTCTAGCTAAAATTTGATGGTTTCGTTGCACTTTCCGAGCCCGTAGGGTATCTGATTGGCTTAAAAGTACAAGAAAACACTTCAAAAGTGACGTTTCTGAAGAATTTTAACAGTTTTCTTGTATCTACGAACGCCAGAATGCATAAAATTGACCTAAACGTCTCCTTTTCCTATTCTGAGTCGATTCTGCATGCTTTAAGTGTGTTTGGTGGCTCAGAACCATCAAAAAACGTTGAAATATAGTTCAAATTCAATAAAAATCGACAAAAATACAGTTTCTAGCTAAAATTTGATGGTTTCGTTGCACTTTCCGAGCCCGTAGGGTATCTGATTGGCTTAAAAGTACAAGAAAACACTTCAAAAGTGACGTTTCTGAAGAATTTTAACAGTTTTCTTGTATCTACGAACGCCAGAATGCATAAAATTGACCTAAACGTCTCCTTTTCCTATTCTGAGTCGATTCTGCATGCTTTAAGTGTGTTTGGTGGCTCAGAACCATCAAAAAACGTTGAAATATAGTTCAAATTCAATAAAAATCGACAAAAATACAGTTTCTAGCTAAAATTTGATGGTTTCGTTGCACTTTCCGAGCCCGTAGGGTATCTGATTGGCTTAAAAGTACAAGAAAACACTTCAAAAGTGACGTTTCTGAAGAATTTTAACAGTTTTCTTGTATCTACGAACGCTAGAATGCATAAAATTGACCTAAACGTCTCCTTTTCCTATTCTGAGTCGATTCTGCATGCTTTAAGTGTGTTTGTGGCTCAGAACCATCAAAAAACGTTGAAATATAGTTCAAATTCAATAAAAATCGACAAAAATACAGTTTCTAGCTAAAATTTGATGGTTTCGTTGCACTTTCCGAGCCCGTAGGGTATCTGATTGGCTTAAAAGTACAAGAAAACACTTCAAAAGTGACGTTTCTGAAGAATTTTAACAGTTTTCTTGTATCTACGAACGCCAGAATGCATAAAATTGACCTAAACGTCTCCTTTTCCTATTCTGAGTCGATTCTGCATGCTTTAAGTGTGTTTGGTGGCTCAGAACCATCAAAAAACGTTGAAATATAGTTCAAATTCAATAAAAATCGACAAAAATACAGTTTCTAGCTAAAATTTGATGGTTTCGTTGCACTTTCCGAGCCCGTAGGGTATCTGATTGGCTTAAAAGTACAAGAAAACACTTCAAAAGTGACGTTTCTGAAGAATTTTAACAGTTTTCTTGTATCTACGAACGCCAGAATGCATAAAATTGACCTAAACGTCTCCTTTTCCTATTCTGAGTCGATTCTGCATGCTTTAAGTGTGTTTGGTGGCTCAGAACCATCAAAAAACGTTGAAATATAGTTCAAATTCAATAAAAATCGACAAAAATACAGTTTCTAGCTAAAATTTGATGGTTTCGTTGCACTTTCCGAGCCCGTAGGGTATCTGATTGGCTTAAAAGTACAAGAAAACACTTCAAAAGTGACGTTTCTGAAGAATTTTAACAGTTTTCTTGTATCTACGAACGCCAGAATGCATAAAATTGACCTAAACGTCTCCTTTTCCTATTCTGAGTCGATTCTGCATGCTTTAAGTGTGTTTGGTGGCTCAGAACCATCAAAAAACGTTGAAATATAGTTCAAATTCAATAAAAATCGACAAAAATACAGTTTCTAGCTAAAATTTGATGGTTTCGTTGCACTTTCCGAGCCCGTAGGGTATCTGATTGGCTTAAAAGTACAAGAAAACACTTCAAAAGTGACGTTTCTGAAGAATTTTAACAGTTTTCTTGTATCTACGAACGCCAGAATGCATAAAATTGACCTAAACGTCTCCTTTTCCTATTCTGAGTCGATTCTGCATGCTTTAAGTGTGTTTGGTGGCTCAGAACCATCAAAAAACGTTGAAATATAGTTCAAATTCAATAAAAATCGACAAAAATACAGTTTCTAGCTAAAATTTGATGGTTTCGTTGCACTTTCCGAGCCCGTAGGGTATCTGATTGGCTTAAAAGTACAAGAAAACACTTCAAAAGTGACGTTTCTGAAGAATTTTAACAGTTTTCTTGTATCTACGAACGCCAGAATGCATAAAATTGACCTAAACGTCTCCTTTTCCTATTCTGAGTCGATTCTGCATGCTTTAAGTGTGTTTGGTGGCTCAGAACCATCAAAAAACGTTGAAATATAGTTCAAATTCAATAAAAATCGACAAAAATACAGTTTCTAGCTAAAATTTGATGGTTTCGTTGCACTTTCCGAGCCCGTAGGGTATCTGATTGGCTTAAAAGTACAAGAAAACACTTCAAAAGTGACGTTTCTGAAGAATTTTAACAGTTTTCTTGTATCTACGAACGCCAGAATGCATAAAATTGACCTAAACGTCTCCTTTTCCTATTCTGAGTCGATTCTGCATGCTTTAAGTGTGTTTGGTGGCTCAGAACCATCAAAAAACGTTGAAATATAGTTCAAATTCAATAAAAATCGACAAAAATACAGTTTCTAGCTAAAATTTGATGGTTTCGTTGCACTTTCCGAGCCCGTAGGGTATCTGATTGGCTTAAAAGTACAAGAAAACACTTCAAAAGTGACGTTTCTGAAGAATTTTAACAGTTTTCTTGTATCTACGAACGCCAGAATGCATAAAATTGACCTAAACGTCTCCTTTTCCTATTCTGAGTCGATTCTGCATGCTTTAAGTGTGTTTGGTGGCTCAGAACCATCAAAAAACGTTGAAATATAGTTCAAATTCAATAAAAATCGACAAAAATACAGTTTCTAGCTAAAATTTGATGGTTTCGTTGCACTTTCCGAGCCCGTAGGGTATCTGATTGGCTTAAAAGTACAAGAAAACACTTCAAAAGTGACGTTTCTGAAGAATTTTAACAGTTTTCTTGTATCTACGAACGCCAGAATGCATAAAATTGACCTAAACGTCTCCTTTTCCTATTCTGAGTCGATTCTGCATGCTTTAAGTGTGTTTGGTGGCTCAGAACCATCAAAAAACGTTGAAATATAGTTCAAATTCAATAAAAATCGACAAAAATACAGTTTCTAGCTAAAATTTGATGGTTTCGTTGCACTTTCCGAGCCCGTAGGGTATCTGATTGGCTTAAAAGTACAAGAAAACACTTCAAAAGTGACGTTTCTGAAGAATTTTAACAGTTTTCTTGTATCTACGAACGCCAGAATGCATAAAATTGACCTAAACGTCTCCTTTTCCTA
Source organism: Zophobas morio (assembly GCF_036711695.1). Lineage (NCBI taxonomy): Eukaryota > Metazoa > Arthropoda > Insecta > Coleoptera > Tenebrionidae > Zophobas > Zophobas morio. The sequence continues at coordinate 37,428 of NW_026973144.1, read as the reverse complement.
TTCTGAGTCGATTCTGCATGCTTTAAGTGTGTTTGGTGGCTCAGAACCATCAAAAAACGTTGAAATAGAGTTTAAATTCAATAAAAATCGACAAAAATACAGTTTCTAGCTAAAATTTGATGGTTTCGTTGCACTTTCCGAGCCCGTAGGGTATCTGATTGGCTTAAAAGTACAAGAAAACACTTCAAAAGTGACGTTTCTGAAGAATTTTAACAGTTTTCTTGTATCCACGAACGCCAGAATGCATAAAATTGACCTAAACGTCTCCTTTTCCTATTCTGAGTCGATTCTGCATGCTTTAAGTGTGTTTGGTGGCTCAGAACCATCAAAAAACGTTGAAATATAGTTCAAATTCAATAAAAATCGACAAAAATACAGTTTCTAGCTAAAATTTGATGGTTTCGTTGCACTTTCCGAGCCCGTAGGGTATCTGATTGGCTTAAGAGTACAAGAAAACACTTCAAAAGTGACGTTTCTGAAGAATTTTAACAGTTTTCTTGTATCTACGAACGCCAGAATGCATAAAATTGACCTAAACGTCTCCTTTTCCTATTCTGAGTCGATTCTGCATGCTTTAAGTGTGTTTGGTGGCTCAGAACCATCAAAAAACGTTGAAATATAGTTCAAATTCAATAAAAATCGACAAAAATACAGTTTCTAGCTAAAATTTGATGGTTTCGTTGCACTTTCCGAGCCCGTAGGGTATCTGATTGGCTTAAAAGTACAAGAAAACACTTCAAAAGTGACGTTTCTGAAGAATTTTAACAGTTTTCTTGTATCTACGAACGCCAGAATGCATAAAATTGACCTAAACGTCTCCTTTTCCTATTCTGAGTCGATTCTGCATGCTTTAAGTGTGTTTGGTGGCTCAGAACCATCAAAAAACGTTGAAATATAGTTCAAATTCAATAAAAATCGACAAAAATACAGTTTCTAGCTGAAATTTGATGGTTTCGTTGCACTTTCCGAGCCCGTAGGGTATCTGATTGGCTTAAAAGTACAAGAAAACACTTCAAAAGTGACGTTTCTGAAGAATTTTAACAGTTTTCTTGTATCTACGAACGCCAGAATGCATAAAATTGACCTAAACGTCTCCTTTTCCTATTCTGAGTCGATTCTGCATGCTTTAAGTGTGTTTGGTGGCTCAGAACCATCAAAAAACGTTGAAATATAGTTCAAATTCAATAAAAATCGACAAAAATACAGTTTCTAGCTAAAATTTGATGGTTTCGTTGCACTTTCCGAGCCCGTAGGGTATCTGATTGGCTTAAAAGTACAAGAAAACATTTCAAAAGTGACGTTTCTAAAGAATTTTAACAGTTTTCTTGTATCTACGAACGCCAGAATGCATAAAATTGACCTAAACGTCTCCTTTTCCTATTCTGAGTCGATTCTGCATGCTTTAAGTGTGTTTGGTGGCTCAGAACCATCAAAAAACGTTGAAATATAGTTCAAATTCAATAAAAATCGACAAAAATACAGTTTCTAGCTAAAATTTGATGGTTTCGTTGCACTTTCCGAGCCCGTAGGGTATCTGATTGGCTTAAAAGTACAAGAAAACACTTCAAAAGTGACGTTTCTGAAGAATTTTAACAGTTTTCTTGTATCTACGAACGCCAGAATGCATAAAATTGACTTAAACGTCTCCTTTTCCTATTCTGAGTCGATTCTGCATGCTTTAAGTGTGTTTGGTGGCTCAGAACCATCAAAAAACGTTGAAATATAGTTCAAATTCAATAAAAATCGACAAAAATACAGTTTCTAGCTAAAATTTGATGGTTTCGTTGCACTTTCCGAGCCCGTAGGGTACCTGATTGGCTTAAAAGTACAAGAAAACACTTCAAAAGTGACGTTTCTGAAGAATTTTAACAGTTTTCTTGTATCTACGAACGCCAGAATGCATAAAATTGACCTAAACGTCTCCTTTTCCTATTCTGAGTCGATTCTGCATGCTTTAAGTGTGTTTGGTGGCTCAGAACCATCAAAAAACGTTGAAATATAGTTCAAATTCAATAAAAATCGACAAAAATACAGTTTCTAGCTAAAATTTGATGGTTTCGTTGCACTTTCCGAGCCCGTTGGGTATCTGATTGGCTTAAAAGTACAAGAAAACACTTCAAAAGTGACGTTTCTGAAGAATTTTAACAGTTTTCTTGTATCTACGAACGCCAGAATGAATAAAATTGACCTAAACGTCTCCTTTTCCTATTCTGAGTCGATTCTGCATGCTTTAAGTGTGTTTGGTGGCTCAGAACCATCAAAAAACGTTGAAATATAGTTCAAATTCAATAAAAATCGACAAAAATACAGTTTCTAGCTAAAATTTGATGGTTTCGTTGCACTTTCCGAGCCCGTAGGGTATCTGATTGGCTTAAAAGTACAAGAAAACACTTCAAAAGTGACGTTTCTGAAGAATTTTAACAGTTTTCTTGTATCTACGAACGCGAGAATGCATAAAATTGACCTAAACTTCTCCTTTTCCTATTCTGAGTCGATTCTGCATGCTTTAAGTGTGTTTGGTGGCTCAGAACCATCAAAAAACGTTGAAATATAGTTCAAATTCAATAAAAATCGACAAAAATACAGTTTCTAGCTAAAATTTGATGGTTTCGTTGCACTTTCCGAGCCCGTAGGGTATCTGATTGGCTTAAAAGTACAAGAAAACACTTCAAAAGTGACGTTTCTGAAGAATTTTAACAGTTTTCTTGTATCTACGAACGCCAGAATGCATAAAATTGACCTAAACGTCTCCTTTTCCTATTCTGAGTCGATTCTGCATGCTTTAAGTGTGTTTGGTGGCTCAGAACCATCAAAAAACGTTGAAATATAGTTCAAATTCAATAAAAATCGACAAAAATACAGTTTCTAGCTAAAATTTGATGGTTTCGTTGCACTTTCCGAGCCCGTAGGGTATCTGATTGGCTTAAAAGTACAAGAAAACACTTCTAAAGTGACGTTTCTGAAGAATTTTAACAGTTTTCTTGTATCTACGAACGCCAGAATGCATAAAATTGTCCTAAACGTCTCCTTTTCCTATTCTGAGTCGATTCTGCATGCTTTAAGTGTGTTTGGTGGCTCAGAACCATCAAAAAACGTTGAAATATAGTTCAAATTCAATAAAAATCGACAAAAATACAGTTTCTAGCTAAAATTTGATGGTTTCGTTGCACTTTCCGAGCCCGTAGGGTATCTGATTGGCTTAAAAGTACAAGAAAACACTTCAAAAGTGACGTTTCTGAAGAATTTTAACAGTTTTCTTGTATCTACGAACGCCAGAATGCATAAAATTGACCTAAACGTCTCCTTTTCCTATTCTGAGTCGATTCTGCATGCTTTAAGTGTGTTTGGTGGCTCAGAACCATCAAAAAACGTTGAAATATAGTTCAAATTCAATAAAAATCGACAAAAATACAGTTTCTAGCTAAAATTTGATGGTTTCGTTGCACTTTCCGAGCCCGTAGGGTATCTGATTGGCTTAAAAGTACAAGAAAACACTTCAAAAGTGACGTTTCTGAAGAATTTTAACAGTTTTCTTGTATCTACGAACGCCAGAATGCATAAAATTGACCTAAACGTCTCCTTTTCCTATTCTGAGTCGATTCTGCATGCTTTAAGTGTGTTTGGTGGCTCAGAACCATCAAAAAACGTTGAAATAGAGTTCAAATTCAATAAAAATCGACAAAAATACAGTTTCTAGCTAAAATTTGATGGTTTCGTTGCACTTTCCGAGCCCGTAGGGTATCTGATTGGCTTAAAAGTACAAGAAAACACTTCAAAAGTGACGTTTCTGAAGAATTTTAACAGTTTTCTTGTATCCACGAACGCCAGAATGCATAAAATTGACCTAAACGTCTCCTTTTCCTATTCTGAGTCGATTCTGCATGCTTTAAGTGTGTTTGGTGGCTCAGAACCATCAAAAAACGTTGAAATATAGTTCAAATTCAATAAAAATCGACAAAAATACAGTTTCTAGCTAAAATTTGATGGTTTCGTTGCACTTTCCGAGCCCGTAGGGTATCTGATTGGCTTAAAAGTACAAGAAAACACTTCAAAAGTGACGTTTCTGAAGAATTTTAACAGTTTTCTTGTATCTACGAACGCCAGAATGCATAAAATTGACCTAAACGTCTCCTTTTCCTATTCTGAGTCGATTCTGCATGCTTTAAGTGTGTTTGGTGGCTCAGAACCATCAAAAAACGTTGAAATATAGTTCAAATTCAATAAAAATCGACAAAAATACAGTTTCTAGCTAAAATTTGATGGTTTCGTTGCACTTTCCGAGCCCGTAGGGTATCTGATTGGCTTAAAAGTACAAGAAAACACTTCAAAAGTGACGTTTCTGAAGAATTTTAACAGTTTTCTTGTATCTACGAACGCCAGAATGCATAAAATTGACCTAAACGTCTCCTTTTCCTATTCTGAGTCGATTCTGCATGCTTTAAGTGTGTTTGGTGGCTCAGAACCATCAAAAAACGTTGAAATATAGTTCAAATTCAATAAAAATCGACAAAAATACAGTTTCTAGCTAAAATTTGATGGTTTCGTTGCACTTTCCGAGCCCGTAGGGTATCTGATTGGCTTAAAAGTACAAGAAAACACTTCAAAAGTGACGTTTCTGAAGAATTTTAACAGTTTTCTTGTATCTACGAACGCCAGAATGCATAAAATTGACCTAAACGTCTCCTTTTCCTATTCTGAGTCGATTCTGCATGCTTTAAGTGTGTTTGGTGGCTCAGAACCATCAAAAAACGTTGAAATATAGTTCAAATTCAATAAAAATCAACAAAAATACAGTTTCTAGCTAAAATTTGATGGTTTCGTTGCACTTTCCGAGCCCGTAGGGTATCTGATTGGCTTAAAAGTACAAGAAAACACTTCAAAAGTGACGTTTCTGAAGAATTTTAACAGTTTTCTTGTATCTACGAACGCCAGAATGCATAAAATTGACCTAAACGTCTCCTTTTCCTATTCTGAGTCGATTCTGCATGCTTTAAGTGTGTTTGGTGGCTCAGAACCATCAAAAAACGTTGAAATATAGTTCAAATTCAATAAAAATCGACAAAAATACAGTTTCTAGCTAAAATTTGATGGTTTCGTTGCACTTTCCGAGCCCGTAGGGTATCTGATTGGCTTAAAAGTACAAGAAAACACTTCAAAAGTGACGTTTCTGAAGAATTTTAACAGTTTTCTTGTATCTACGAACGCCAGAATGCATAAAATTGACCTAAACGTCTCCTTTTCCTATTCTGAGTCGATTCTGCATGCTTTAAGTGTGTTTGGTGGCTCAGAACCATCAAAAAACGTTGAAATATAGTTCAAATTCAATAAAAATCGACAAAAATACAGTTTCTAGCTAAAATTTGATGGTTTCGTTGCACTTTCCGAGCCCGTAGGGTATCTGATTGGCTTAAAAGTACAAGAAAACACTTCAAAAGTGACGTTTCTGAAGAATTTTAACAGTTTTCTTGTATCTACGAACGCCAGAATGCATAAAATTGACCTAAACGTCTCCTTTTCCTATTCTGAGTCGATTCTGCATGCTTTAAGTGTTTTTGGTGGCTCAGAACCATCAAAAAACGTTGAAATATAGTTCAAATTCAATAAAAATCGACAAAAATACAGTTTCTAGCTAAAATTTGATGGTTTCGTTCCACTTTCCGAGCCCGTAGGGTATCTGATTGGCTTAAAAGTACAAGAAAACACTTCAAAAGTGACGTTTCTGAAGAATTTTAACAGTTTTCTTGTATCTACGAACGCCAGAATGCATAAAATTGACCTAAACGTCTCCTTTTCCTATTCTGAGTCGATTCTGCATGCTTTAAGTGTGTTTGGTGGCTCAGAACCATCAAAAAACGTTGAAATATAGTTCAAATTCAATAAAAATCGACAAAAATACAGTTTCTAGCTAAAATTTGATGGTTTCGTTGCACTTTCCGAGCCCGTACGGTATCTGATTGGCTTAAAAGTACAAGAAAACACTTCAAAAGTGACGTTTCTGAAGAATTTTAACAGTTTTCTTGTATCTACGAACGCCAGAATGCATAAAATTGACCTAAACGTCTCCTTTTCCTATTCTGAGTCGATTCTGCATGCTTTAAGTGTGTTTGGTGGCTCAGAACCATCAAAAAACGTTGAAATATAGTTCAAATTCAATAAAAATCGACAAAAATACAGTTTCTAGCTAAAATTTGATGGTTTCGTTGCACTTTCCGAGCCCGTAGGGTATCTGATTGGCTTAAAAGTACAAGAAAACACTTCAAAAGTGACGTTTCTGAAGAATTTTAACAGTTTTCTTGTATCTACGAACGCCAGAATGCATAAAATTGACCTAAACGTCTCCTTTTCCTATTCTGAGTCGATTCTGCATGCTTTAAGTGTTTTTGGTGGCTCAGAACCATCAAAAAACGTTGAAATATAGTTCAAATTCAATAAAAATCGACAAAAATACAGTTTCTAGCTAAAATTTGATGGTTTCGTTCCACTTTCCGAGCCCGTAGGGTATCTGATTGGCTTAAAAGTACAAGAAAACACTTCAAAAGTGACGTTTCTGAAGAATTTTAACAGTTTTCTTGTATCTACGAACGCCAGAATGCATAAAATTGACCTAAACGTCTCCTTTTCCTATTCTGAGTCGATTCTGCATGCTTTAAGTGTGTTTGGTGGCTCAGAACCATCAAAAAACGTTGAAATATAGTTCAAATTCAATAAAAATCGACAAAAATACAGTTTCTAGCTAAAATTTGATGGTTTCGTTGCACTTTCCGAGCCCGTACGGTATCTGATTGGCTTAAAAGTACAAGAAAACACTTCAAAAGTGACGTTTCTGCAGAATTTTAACAGTTTTCTTGTATCTACGAACGCCAGAATGCATAAAATTGACCTAAACGTCTCCTTTTCCTATTCTGAGTCGATTCTGCATGCTTTAAGTGTGTTTGGTGGCTCAGAACCATCAAAAAACGTTGAAATATAGTTCAAATTCAATAAAAATCAACAAAAATACAGTTTCTAGCTAAAATTTGATGGTTTCGTTGCACTTTCCGAGCCCGTAGGGTATCTGATTGGCTTAAAAGTACAAGAAAACACTTCAAAAGTGACGTTTCTGAAGAATTTTAACAGTTTTCTTGTATCTACGAACGCCAGAATGCATAAAATTGACCTAAACGTCTCCTTTTCCTATTCTGAGTCGATTCTGCATGCTTTAAGTGTGTTTGGTGGCTCAGAACCATCAAAAAACGTTGAAATATAGTTCAAATTCAATAAAAATCGACAAAAATACAGTTTCTAGCTAAAATTTGATGGTTTCGTTGCACTTTCCGAGCCCGTAGGGTATCTGATTGGCTTAAAAGTACAAGAAAACACTTCAAAAGTGACGTTTCTGAAGAATTTTAACAGTTTTCTTGTATCTACGAACGCCAGAATGCATAAAATTGACCTAAACGTCTCCTTTTCCTATTCTGAGTCGATTCTGCATGCTTTAAGTGTGTTTGGTGGCTCAGAACCATCAAAAAACGTTGAAATATAGTTCAAATTCAATAAAAATCGACAAAAATACAGTTTCTAGCTAAAATTTGATGGTTTCGTTGCACTTTCCGAGCCCGTAGGGTATCTGATTGGCTTAAAAGTACAAGAAAACACTTCAAAAGTGACGTTTCTGAAGAATTTTAACAGTTTTCTTGTATCTACGAACGCCAGAATGCATAAAATTGACCTAAACGTCTCCTTTTCCTATTCTGAGTCGATTCTGCATGCTTTAAGTGTGTTTGGTGGCTCAGAACCATCAAAAAACGTTGAAATATAGTTCAAATTCAATAAAAATCGACAAAAATACAGTTTCTAGCTAAAATTTGATGGTTTCGTTGCACTTTCCGAGCCCGTAGGGTATCTGATTGGCTTAAAAGTACAAGAAAACACTTCAAAAGTGACGTTTCTGAAGAATTTTAACAGTTTTCTTGTATCTACGAACGCCAGAATGCATAAAATTGACCTAAACGTCTCCTTTTCCTATTCTGAGTCGATTCTGCATGCTTTAAGTGTGTTTGGTGGCTCAGAACCATCAAAAAACGTGGAAATATAGTTCAAATTCAATAAAAATCGACAAAAATACAGTTTCTAGCTAAAATTTGATGGTTTCGTTGCACTTTCCGAGCCCGTAGGGTATCTGATTGGCTTAAAAGTACAATAAAACACTTCAAAAGTGACGTTTCTGAAGAATTTTAACAGTTTTCTTGTATCTACGAACGCCAGAATGCATAAAATTGACCTAAACGTCTCCTTTTCCTATTCTGAGTCGATTCTGCATGCTTTAAGTGTGTTTGGTGGCTCAGAACCATCAAAAAACGTTGAAATATAGTTCAAATTCAATAAAAATCGACAAAAATACAGTTTCTAGCTAAAATTTGATGGTTTCGTTGCACTTTCCGAGCCCGTAGGGTATCTGATTGGCTTAAAAGTACAAGAAAACACTTCAAAAGTGACGTTTCTGAAGAATTTTAACAGTTTTCTCTTATCTACGAACGCCAGAATGCATAAAATTGACCTAAACGTCTCCTTTTCCTATTCTGAGTCGATTCTGCATGCTTTAAGTGTGTTTGGTGGCTCAGAACCATCAAAAAACGTTGAAATATAGTTCAAATTCAATAAAAATCGACAAAAATACAGTTTCTAGCTAAAATTTGATGGTTTCGTTGCACTTTCCGAGCCCGTAGGGTATCTGATTGGCTTAAAAGTACAAGAAAACACTTCAAAAGTGACGTTTCTGAAGAATTTTAACAGTTTTCTTGTATCAACGAACGCCAGAATGCATAAAATTGACCTAAACGTCTCCTTTTCATATTCTGAGTCGATTCTGCATGCTTTAAGTGTGTTTGGTGGCTCAGAACCATCAAAAAACGTTGAAATATAGTTCAAATTCAATAAAAATCGACAAAAATACAGTTTCTAGCTAAAATTTGATGGTTCCGTTGCACTTTCCGAGCCCGTAGGGTATCTGATTGGCTTAAAAGTACAAGAAAACACTTCAAAAGTGACGTTTCTGAAGAATTTTAACAGTTTTCTTGTATCTACGAACGCCAGAATGCATAAAATTGACCTAAACGTCTCCTTTTCCTATTCTGAGTCGATTCTGCATGCTTTAAGTGTGTTTGGTGGCTCAGAACCATCAAAAAACGTTGAAATATAGTTCAAATTCAATAAAAATCGACAAAAATACAGTTTCTAGCTAAAATTTGATGGTTTCGTTGCAGTTTCCGAGCCCGTAGGGTATCTGATTGGCTTAAAAGTACAAGAAAACACTTCAAAAGTGACGTTTCTGAAGAATTTTAACAGTTTTCTTGTATCTACGAACGCCAGAATGCATAAAATTGACCTAAACGTCTCCTTTTCCTATTCTGAGACGATTCTGCATGCTTTAAGTGTGTTTGGTGGCTCAGAACCATCAAAAAACGTTGAAATATAGTTCAAATTCAATAAAAATCGACAAAAATACAGTTTCTAGCTAAAATTTGATGGTTTCGTTGCACTTTCCGAGCCCGTAGGGTATCTGATTGGCTTCAAAGTACAAGAAAACACTTCAAAAGTGACGTTTCTGAAGAATTTTAACAGTTTTCTTGTATCTACGAACGCCAGAATGCATAAAATTGACCTAAACTTCTCCTTTTCCTATTCTGAGTCGATTCTTCATGCTTTAAGTGTGTTTGGTGGCTCAGAACCATCAAAAAACGTTGAAATATAGTTCAAATTCAATAAAAATCGACAAAAATACAGTTTCTAGCTAAAATTTGATGGTTTCGTTGCACTTTCCGAGCCCGTAGGGTATCTGATTGGCTTAAAAGTACAAGAAAACACTTCAAAAGTGACGTTTCTGAAGAATTTTAACAGTTTTCTTGTATCTACGAACGCCAGAATGCATAAAATTGACCTAAACGTCTCCTTTTCCTATTCTGAGTCGATTCTGCATGCTTTAAGTGTGTTTGGTGGCTCAGAACCATCAAAAAACGTTGAAATATAGTTCAAATTCAATAAAAATCGACAAAAATACAGTTTCTAGCTAAAATTTGATGGTTTCGTTGCACTTTCCGAGCCCGTCGGGTATCTGATTGGCTTAAAAGTACAAGAAAACACTTCAAAAGTGACGTTTCTGAAGAATTTTAACAGTTTTCTTGTATCTACGAACGCCAGAATGCATAAAATTGACCTAAACGTCTCCTTTTCCTATTCTGAGTCGATTCTGCATGCTTTAAGTGTGTTTGGTGGCTCAGAACCATCAAAAAACGTTGAAATATAGTTCAAATTCAATAAAAATCGACAAAAATACAGTTTCTAGCTAAAATTTGATGGTTTCGTTGCACTTTCCGAGCCCGTAGGGTATCTGATTGGCTTAAAAGTACAAGAAAACACTTCAAAAGTGACGTTTCTGAAGAATTTTAACAGTTTTCTTGTATCTACGAACGCCAGAATGCATAAAATTGACCTAAACGTCTCCTTTTACTATTCTGAGTCGATTCTGCATGCTTTAAGTGTGTTTGGTGGCTCAGAACCATCAAAAAACGTTGAAATATAGTTCAAATTCAATAAAAATCGACAAAAATACAGTTTCTAGCTAAAATTTGATGGTTTCGTTGCACTTTCCGAGCCCGTAGGGTATCTGATTGGCTTAAAAGTACAAGAAAACACTTCAAAAGTGACGTTTCTGAAGAATTTTAACAGTTTTCTTGTATCTACGAACGCCAGAATGCATAAAATTGACCTAAACGTCTCCTTTTCCTATTCTGAGTCGATTCTGCATGCTTTAAGTGTGTTTGGTGGCTCAGAACCATCAAAAAACGTTGAAATATAGTTCAAATTCAATAAAAATCGACAAAAATACAGTTTCTAGCTAAAATTTGATGGTTTCGTTGCACTTTCCGAGCCCGTAGGGTATCTGATTGGCTTAAAAGTACAAGAAAACACTTCAAAAGTGACGTTTCTGAAGAATTTTAACAGTTTTCTTGTATCTACGAACGCCAGAATGCATAAAATTGACCTAAACGTCTCCTTTTCCTATTCTGAGTCGATTCTGCATGCTTTAAGTGTGTTTGGTGGCTCAGAACCATCAAAAAACGTTGAAATATAGTTCAAATTCAATAAAAATCGACAAAAATACAGTTTCTAGCTAAAATTTGATGGTTTCGTTGCACTTTCCGAGCCCGTAGGGTATCTGATTGGCTTAAAAGTACAAGAAAACACTTCAAAAGTGACGTTTCTGAAGAATTTTAACAGTTTTCTTGTATCTACGAACGCCAGAATGCATAAAATTGACCTAAACGTCTCCTTTTCCTATTCTGAGTCGATTCTGCATGCTTTAAGTGTGTTTGGTGGCTCAGAACCATCAAAAAACGTTGAAATATAGTTCAAATTCAATAAAAATCGACAAAAATACAGTTTCTAGCTAAAATTTGATGGTTTCGTTGCACTTTCCGAGCCCGTAGGGTATCTGATTGGCTTAAAAGTACAAGAAAACACTTCAAAAGTGACGTTTCTGAAGAATTTTAACAGTTTTCTTGTATCTACGAACGCCAGAATGCATAAAATTGACCTAAACGTCTCCTTTTCCTATTCTGAGTCGATTCTGCATGCTTTAAGTGTGTTTGGTGGCTCAGAACCATCAAAAAACGTTGAAATATAGTTCAAATTCAATAAAAATCGACAAAAATACAGTTTCTAGCTAAAATTTGATGGTTTCGTTGCACTTTCCGAGCCCGTAGGGTATCTGATTGGCTTAAAAGTACAAGAAAACACTTCAAAAGTGACGTTTCTGAAGAATTTTAACAGTTTTCTTGTATCTACGAACGCCAGAATGCATAAAATTGACCTAAACGTCTCCTTTTCCTATTCTGAGTCGATTCTGCATGCTTTAAGTGTGTTTGGTGGCTCAGAACCATCAAAAAACGTTGAAATATAGTTCAAATTCAATAAAAATCGACAAAAATACAGTTTCTAGCTAAAATTTGATGGTTTCGTTGCACTTTCCGAGCCCGTAGGGTATCTGATTGGCTTAAAAGTACAAGAAAACACTTCAAAAGTGTCGTTTCTGAAGAATTTTAACAGTTTTCTTGTATCTACGAACGCCAGAATGCATAAAATTGACCTAAACGTCTCCTTTTCCTATTCTGAGTCGATTCTGCATGCTTTAAGTGTGTTTGGTGGCTCAGAACAATCAAAAAACGTTGAAATATAGTTCAAATTCAATAAAAATCGACAAAAATACAGTTTCTAGCTAAAATTTGATGGTTTCGTTGCACTTTCCGAGCCCGTAGGGTATCTGATTGGCTTAAAAGTACAAGAAAACACTTCAAAAGTGACGTTTCTGAAGAATTTTAACAGTTTTCTTGTATCTACGAACGCCAGAATGCATAAAATTGACCTAAACGTCTCCTTTTCCTATTCTGATTCGATTCTGCATGCTTTAAGTGTGTTTGGTGGCTCAGAACCATCAAAAAACGTTGAAATATAGTTCAAATTCAATAAAAATCGACAAAAATACAGTTTCTAGCTAAAATTTGATGGTTTCGTTGCACTTTCCGAGCCCGTAGGGTATCTGATTGGCTTAAAAGTACAAGAAAACACTTCAAAAGTGACGTTTCTGAAGAATTTTAACAGTTTTCTTGTATCTACGAACGCCAGAATGCATAAAATTGACCTAAACGTCTCCTTTTCCTATTCTGAGTCGATTCTGCATGCTTTAAGTGTGTTTGGTGGCTCAGAACCATCAAAAAACGTTGAAATATAGTTCGAATTCAATAAAAATCGACAAAAATACAGTTTCTAGCTAAAATTTGATGGTTTCGTTGCACTTTCCGAGCCCGTAGGGTATCTGATTGGCTTAAAAGTACAAGAAAACACTTCAAAAGTGACGTTTCTGAAGAATTTTAACAGTTTTCTTGTATCTACGAACGCCAGAATGCATAAAATTGACCTAAACGTCTCCTTTTCCTATTCTGATTCGATTCTGCATGCTTTAAGTGTGTTTGGTGGCTCAGAACCATCAAAAAACGTTGAAATATAGTTCAAATTCAATAAAAATCGACAAAAATACAGTTTCTAGCTAAAATTTGATGGTTTCGTTGCACTTTCCGAGCCCGTAGGGTATCTGATTGGCTTAAAAGTACAAGAAAACACTTCAAAAGTGACGTTTCTGAAGAATTTTAACAGTTTTCTTGTATCTACGAACGCCAGAATGCATAAAATTGACCTAAACGTCTCCTTTTCCTATTCTGAGTCGATTCTGCATGCTTTAAGTGTGTTTGGTGGCTCAGAACCATCAAAAAACGTTGAAATATAGTTCAAATTCAATAAAAATCGACAAAAATACAGTTTCTAGCTAAAATTTGATGGTTTCGTTGCACTTTCCGAGCCCGTAGGGTATCTGATTGGCTTAAAAGTACAAGAAAACACTTCAAAAGTGACGTTTCTGAAGAATTTTAACAGTTTTCTTGTATCTACGAACGCCAGAATGCATAAAATTAACCTAAACGTCTCCTTTTCCTATTCTGAGTCGATTCTGCATGCTTTAAGTGTGTTTGGTGGCTCAGAACCATCAAAAAACGTTGAAATATAGTTCAAATTCAATAAAAATCGACAAAAATACAGTTTCTAGCTAAAATTTGATGGTTTCGTTGCACTTTCCGAGCCCGTAGGGTATCTGATTGGCTTAAAAGTACAAGAAAACACTTCAAAAGTGACGTTTCTGAAGAATTTTAACAGTTTTCTTGTATCTACGAACGCCAGAATGCATAAAATTGACCTAAACGTCTCCTTTTACTATTCTGAGTCGATTCTGCATGCTTTAAGTGTGTTTGGTGGCTCAGAACCATCAAAAAACGTTGAAATATAGTTCAAATTCAATAAAAATCGACAAAAATACAGTTTCTAGCTAAAATTTGATGGTTTCGTTGCACTTTCCGAGCCCGTAGGGTATCTGATTGGCTTAAAAGTACAAGAAAACACTTCAAAAGTGACGTTTCTGAAGAATTTTAACAGTTTTCTTGTATCTACGAACGCCAGAATGCATAAAATTGACCTAAACGTCTCCTTTTCCTATTCTGAGTCGATTCTGCATGCTTTAAGTGTGTTTGGTGGCTCAGAACCATCAAAAAACGTTGAAATATAGTTCAAATTCAATAAAAATCGACAAAAATACAGTTTCTAGCTAAAATTTGATGGTTTCGTTGCACTTTCCGAGCCCGTAGGGTATCTGATTGGCTTAAAAGTACAAGAAAACACTTCAAAAGTGACGTTTCTGAAGAATTTTAACAGTTTTCTTGTATCTACGAACGCCAGAATGCATAAAATTGACCTAAACGTCTCCTTTTCCTATTCTGAGTCGATTCTGCATGCTTTAAGTGTGTTTGGTGGCTCAGAACCATCAAAAAACGTTGAAATATAGTTCAAATTCAAAAAAATTTAGAAAAGACAGAGATTTTGTTATGTCCGGTAAATCTAGAGGTGGAGGAGTGTTGTTAGCTGTAAGAGCATCATTACTTGCGAAAACAATTAGTTTAAAAAATACTTTGTTCGATTTCCTAGAGGATATAGATGTAGTGTGTGTCAAAATTACAGATCTTATTAATCCTATATATATATTTGTATTATATATACCTCCCAATACTAACACAAATAAGTATTACGATTTGGTTGACGCTATATTTTCATTAGAATTTGTATTTAAATCAAAGATTATTTTAATTGGGGACTTTAATGTTCCTGAGTTTGTATCCTATTTAAGAACCGGTAATTTAATTGGGGATACGGTGCCATTAATTCATTTCATGGACACACTTGAATGTTTTCAATATAACAAGGTTCTTAATTCTAGTGACCGGCTCCTTGATTTAGTGGTATCCAATATGACTTGCCAAGTTAATAAATCTGACGAATGCCTTATTTCAGAGGATATTCATCATCCGGCTTTGCTTGTGACAATTAACAATCCGATAAAGCGTATTAACTTCATAAAGGGTGTGAGAGAATCTGGAAGTTTTAATTTCTGTAAAGTGGATATTGCTTTGCTTAATGAGGGCATTTCTATAATTGATTGGTCTTTTCTAGGCAGCTGCACAGATGTTAATTTAGCGTGCAGAGAATTTTATGGTAAACTCTATGAGCTATTCAATTTATTAGTGCCAAGAAAAAAACCACATGGTCGTCAATATCACCCTTGGTTTTCTGTTGAGTTGATAAAGGAGATAAAACTAAAAAGTAAGTTCTGGAGGAAATTTAGACAATGTGGACACAAGGAAGACTACGAAGAGTACAAAAGACTGCGCAAAGATATTAAGGGAAAATTATCAAAGCTATACAGAGAATATGTTTATAAAGTTGAAGATCAGATTTCCAGTGACCCTAATAAATTTTGGCAATTCCTTAAATATAAAAATAACGGTACGGATATACCATTTAACATGAATTGCAATATGGAGAGTTATTCAGGACCTAAGGAAATAGTCGGTGCGTTTTCGGAAATGTTTCAGTCAGTTTTTAATTTTACTTCAAGAGGAGTAATGAATTGGGACTCTTCTGAAACTTCTAATAGGCCATCGCAACTTGTGACTTTGGATCCTGTTTCAGAAAGAGACGTTATTGAGGCGATCTATCAACTTAAACCTAAATACACTGCGGGTCCTGATAAAATACCTGCAATTGTAATTAGAGATTGTGCCCCGTGTCTGGCTGTGCCATTGAAGGTGTTGTTTAATTTGTCTTTGAGATGTGCATATTTTCCGGACATGTGGAAAGAATCTAAAGTGGTTCCGGTATTTAAATCAGGTGACAAGTCATCAATTGAGAATTATCGTCCGGTTGCCCTAATTAATAATTTTTCTAAAGTGTTTGAATTTTTGATATATAAGCAGCTCTTTTTCCAGGTTAAAAGTTTTTTAACGGAACAACAGCATGGGTTTTTTAGGGGTCGGTCAACAGTAACTAATTTGTGTACTATCACACAATACATCTCAAATTCTATTGACTTGAACTGTCAAACTGATGTCCTTTATCTTGACTTGTCTAAGGCATTCGATAAACTGGATCACGGTATCATTTTAACTAAACTCAGTACTATGGGTTGTACTCCGAAAGTGGTTGAATTTTTCTCGTCTTACCTATCTAATCGTAAGCAGTTTGTCTTCGTTCATGGTCATTCATCTGATGAGTATATAGCGTTATCGGGGGTACCACAGGGTTCGGTGCTTGGACCGCTGCTTTTCAATATTGTTATTAATGATCTTGTAGCAGAACTAAATGTGCCCTGTTTGCTTTACGCTGATGATATTAAAATATATTCTATAATTCGTACAAGGCAGGACTGTGAAGTGATTCAAAAAAATCTCGACCAAGTCATCAAGTGGTGTAACATGAACAAGCTAATTGTCAATAAAAAGAAATGTGTGGCAATGTCATTTGGACTGAAATCTTCGGAAATAGAGTGGAATTATAGAATAAATGAGTATTTACTGAGTAGACCACAGACTGTGACTGACTTGGGCGTTATATTTGATAAGAAATTATCCTTTTCAGAACATGTTGAGATGACGGTGAACACAGCACTGAAAGTCTATGGATATATAGTTCGCAATGCAAGGGAATTTTCCAATTTATCAACTTTGTTAAATATTTTTAATGCGTTTGTAAGGAGTAAACTTGAATATGCGTCCGTTGTTTGGTTTCCTCATTACAAAAATCGTGTTGACATACTGGAAAGAGTTCTCCGTAGATTTCTCAAATTTCTATCATTTAGAGCTGATGGAATATATCCTCCGATTGGATATTCTCAATTCAAACTTTTAGAAAGGTTTTCGGTTCTGAGTCTTTCTGAAAGAAGTAAAACTGCTAAGGTAATATTCCTGTTTAAATTATTAAATTCAAATTTTGATTGTCCAAGCTTGCTTTCGCAGATAAAATTCCATATCAAATACAGATCATATGGTCCTAGATATAAATCTTTGCTGTATCTACAGACACCGCGTACGGAAATTTTAAAATACTCACCACTGCAGATGATGTGTAGGATAGGTAATTATGCAAGTCAACATGTTGACTTATTTGACACCACGATCAACGAGCTCAAGAGGCTTAGTTTTTCTGACATATCCTGAAGTTTTATGGAGAGTTGTTTTGTATATGTATTATCTTAAATTTTCTATATCCATTTGTATAACGGTTGTATGTTCTGTAAATGGAGGTAACTCTGTTGAACATACTAAATAATAATAATAATAATAATAATAATAAAAATCGACAAAAATACAGTTTCTAGCTAAAATTTGATGGTTTCGTTGCACTTTCCGAGCCCGTAGGGTATCTGATTGGCTTAAAAGTACAAGAAAACACTTCAAAAGTGACGTTTCTGAAGAATTTTAACAGTTTTCTTGTATCTACGAACGCCAGAATGCATAAAATTGACCTAAACGTCTCCTTTTCCTATTCTGAGTCGATTCTGCATGCTTTAAGTGTGTTTGGTGGCTCAGAACCATCAAAAAACGTTGAAATATAGTTCAAATTCAATAAAAATCGACAAAAATACAGTTTCTAGCTAAAATTTGATGGTTTCGTTGCACTTTCCGAGCCCGTAGGGTATCTGATTGGCTTAAAAGTACAAGAAAACACTTCAAAAGTGACGTTTCTGAAGAATTTTAACAGTTTTCTTGTATCTACGAACGCCAGAATGCATAAAATTGACCTAAACGTCTCCTTTTCCTATTCTGAGTCGATTCTGCATGCTTTAAGTGTGTTTGGTGGCTCAGAACCATCAAAAAACGTTGAAATATAGTTCAAATTCAATAAAAATCGACAAAAATACAGTTTCTAGCTAAAATTTGATGGTTTCGTTGCACTTTCCGAGCCCGTAGGGTATCTGATTGGCTTAAAAGTACAAGAAAACACTTCAAAAGTGACGTTTCTGAAGAATTTTAACAGTTTTCTTGTATCTACGAACGCCAGAATGCATAAAATTGACCTAAACGTCTCCTTTTCCTATTCTGAGTCGATTCTGCATGCTTTAAGTGTGTTTGGTGGCTCAGAACCATCAAAAAACGTTGAAATATAGTTCAAATTCAATAAAAATCGACAAAAATACAGTTTCTAGCTAAAATTTGATGGTTTCGTTGCACTTTCCGAGCCCGTAGGGTATCTGATTGGCTTAAAAGTACAAGAAAACACTTCAAAAGTGACGTTTCTGAAGAATTTTAACAGTTTTCTTGTATCTACGAACGCCAGAATGCATAAAATTGACCTAAACGTCTCCTTTTCCTATTCTGATTCGATTCTGCATGCTTTAAGTGTGTTTGGTGGCTCAGAACCATCAAAAAACGTTGAAATATAGTTCAAATTCAATAAAAATCGACAAAAATACAGTTTCTAGCAAAAATTTGATGGTTTCGTTGCACTTTCCGAGCCCGTAGGGTATCTGATTGGCTTAAAAGTACAAGAAAACACTTCAAAAGTGACGTTTCTGAAGAATTTTAACAGTTTTCTTGTATCTACGAACGCCAGAATGCATAAAATTGACCTAAACGTCTCCTTTTCCTATTCTGAGTCGATTCTGCATGCTTTAATTGTGTTTGGTGGCTCAGAACCATCAAAAAACGTTGAAATATAGTTCGAATTCAATAAAAATCGACAAAAATACAGTTTCTAGCTAAAATTTGATGGTTTCGTTGCACTTTCCGAGCCCGTAGGGTATCTGATTGGCTTAAAAGTACAAGAAAACACTTCAAAAGTGACGTTTCTGAAGAATTTTAACAGTTTTCTTGTATCTACGAACGCCAGAATGCATAAAATTGACCTAAACGTCTCCTTTTCCTATTCTGATTCGATTCTGCATGCTTTAAGTGTGTTTGGTGGCTCAGAACCATCAAAAAACGTTGAAATATAGTTCAAATTCAATAAAAATCGACAAAAATACAGTTTCTAGCTAAAATTTGATGGTTTCGTTGCACTTTCCGAGCCCGTAGGGTATCTGATTGGCTTAAAAGTACAAGAAAACACTTCAAAAGTGACGTTTCTGAAGAATTTTAACAGTTTTCTTGTATCTACGAACGCCAGAATGCATAAAATTGACCTAAACGTCTCCTTTTCCTATTCTGAGTCGATTCTGCATGCTTTAAGTGTGTTTGGTGGCTCAGAACCATCAAAAAACGTTGAAATATAGTTCAAATTCAATAAAAATCGACAAAAATACAGTTTCTAGCTAAAATTTGATGGTTCCGTTGCACTTTCCGAGCCCGTAGGGTATCTGATTGGCTTAAAAGTACAAGAAAACACTTCAAAAGTGACGTTTCTGAAGAATTTTAACAGTTTTCTTGTATCTACGAACGCCAGAATGCATAAAATTGACCTAAACTTCTCCTTTTCCTGTTCTGAGTCGATTCTTCATGCTTTAAGTGTGTTTGGTGGCTCAGAACCATCAAAAAACGTTGAAATATAGTTCAAATTCAATAAAAATCGACAAAAATACAGTTTCTAGCTAAAATTTGATGGTTTCGTTGCACTTTCCGAGCCCGTAGGGTATCTGATTGGCTTAAAAGTACAAGAAAACACTTCAAAAGTGACGTTTCTGAAGAATTTTAACAGTTTTCTTGTATCTACGAACGCCAGAATGCATAAAATTGACCTAAACGTCTCCTTTTCCTATTCTGAGTCGATTCTGCATGCTTTAAGTGTGTTTGGTGGCTTAGAACCATAAAAAAACGTTGAAATATAGTTCAAATTCAATAAAAATCGACAAAAATACAGTTTCTAGCTAAAATTTGATGGTTTCGTTGCACTTTCCGAGCCCGTAGGGTATCTGATTGGCTTAACACTAGAACGACGGAGGCGGTCATTTGACCGCTTTTGAATTTTTTATTCTTAATATCTCTGGTTTTATAAAATAATTCGTTATTATCCTTCGTGACAATTATTTATTTGTTCTTGATTGTATGTGGAAAAAATCTCAATTCAATAGGACTGTTCGTCACCTGTGTGAGGATATGTCTTCCTAGAAAGACGGAGTGCGGTCATTTGACCGCTGCAATAAAATCGCTTCAAAAATTCTCGAGAAAATTAAAATTACCTGATACCCCATACTGTCAACATCTGGACATAATTTCCACTAAGATGGTTGGTAATTTTCGTGGTAACTTAATTTATTTTGGCATTGCACTTGATTACATTCTTTGGTTTGGATCTTGTTCTTTTCGTGACGGGTGTGCTTTTTCTTGGTGATTTTTGCTTTGAAAATGTCGCAACATTCGGTGAGAAAATATATGACAGATTTGGAATTACTCGCAGAATTGAATAATTCGCCTCAAGACGGATAGTGGTAATGTATATGACATAAAAGTTCTGGAGTATAATACTACCACGCCGACTGTATATCAAGGGAAAAAAACAAAAATGTTCTGCTTTTGAGCACTATGCATCCTGATATAATAATTGAAGATAATCGAAAAAAGCTTCTGGACACCATAGCTTATTGCAACTTTACAAAATATGGCGACGATACGGTGGACCAAGTGGCTAGAAAAAATTTCTCCAAAGCGGGATCAAGGGCAAGTTATTTATAACATTTTAGACTTGGCTGTAATAAATGCATGGATTTTATATCAGGAAGTGATAAAGAAGAAAATAAGCAGACGAAAATTCCTCTTGAAATTGTGAAAAGAACTCGCAGCAAGTGATGTTGGGTCAGGTCAGGTTAAACTAATAAAAATGACCTACTGCTGAAGAAAAAGTTTACAGGAAAAAGAAAACAATGCCATGCAACTAAATGCCGCAAAAAAGAAAACCGAACGCGTGATAGATGCAAAAATAATTTATGCGGAAAATGTAATAAAGTTACAAATTTCTTGTATGCAAATTGCTTTGAATCATAAGTTTCATTTATGATTTCCACTTTCTAATGTTTATGTTATTGTAATTTAGTTATTTAATTAATTTTAATAAAGTATTTACGCTATTGGCCATGTTTTACTGAAAAAAAAGTACAGCGGTCAAATGACCGCAAGCCGTCCGTAGAGGTATGCGTTAAACGCCGTCCTCCTAGTGTTAAAAGTACAAGAAAACACTTCAAAAGTGACGTTTCTGAAGAATTTTAACAGTTTTCTTGTATCTACGAACGCCAGAATGCATAAAATTAACCTAAACGTCTCCTTTTCCTATTCTGAGTCGATTCTGCATGCTTTAAGTGTGTTTGGTGGCTCAGAACCATCAAAAAACGTTGAAATATAGTTCAAATTCAATAAAAATCGACAAAAATACAGTTTCTAGCTAAAATTTGATGGTTTCGTTGCACTTTCCGAGACCGTAGGGTATCTGATTGGCTTAAAAGTACAAGAAAACACTTCAAAAGTGACGTTTCTGAAGAATTTTAACAGTTTTCTTGTATCTACGAACGCCAGAATGCATAAAATTGACCTAAACGTCTCCTTTTACTATTCTGAGTCGATTCTGCATGCTTTAAGTGTGTTTGGTGGCTCAGAACCATCAAAAAACGTTGAAATATAGTTCAAATTCAATAAAAATCGACAAAAATACAGTTTCTAGCTAAAATTTGATGGTTTCGTTGCACTTTCCGAGCCCGTAGGGTATCTGATTGGCTTAAAAGTACAAGAAAACACTTCAAAAGTGACGTTTCTGAAGAATTTTAACAGTTTTCTTGTATCTACGAACGCCAGAATGCATAAAATTGACCTAAACGTCTCCTTTTCCTATTCTGAGTCGATTCTGCATGCTTTAAGTGTGTTTGGTGGCTCAGAACCATCAAAAAACGTTGAAATATAGTTCAAATTCAATAAAAATCGACAAAAATACAGTTTCTAGCTAAAATTTGATGGTTTCGTTGCACTTTCCGAGCCCGTAGGGTATCTGATTGGCTTAAAAGTACAAGAAAACACTTCAAAAGTGACGTTTCTGAAGAATTTTAACAGTTTTCTTGTATCTACGAACGCCAGAATGCATAAAATTGACCTAAACGTCTCCTTTTCCTATTCTGAGTCGATTCTGCATGCTTTAAGTGTGTTTGGTGGCTCAGAACCATCAAAAAACGTTGAAATATAGTTCAAATTCAATAAAAATCGACAAAAATACAGTTTCTAGCTAAAATTTGATGGTTTCGTTGCACTTTCCGAGCCCGTAGGGTATCTGATTGGCTTAAAAGTACAAGAAAACACTTCAAAAGTGACGTTTCTGAAGAATTTTAACAGTTTTCTTGTATCTACGAACGCCAGAATGCATAAAATTGACCTAAACGTCTCCTTTTCCTATTCTGAGTCGATTCTGCATGCTTTAAGTGTGTTTGGTGGCTCAGAACCATCAAAAAACGTTGAAATATAGTTCAAATTCAATAAAAATCGACAAAAATACAGTTTCTAGCTAAAATTTGATGGTTTCGTTGCACTTTCCGAGCCCGTAGGATATCTGATTGGCTTAAAAGTACAAGTAAACACTTCAAAAGTGACGTTTCTGAAGAATTTTAACATTTTTCTTGTATCTACGAACGCCAGAATGCATAAAATTAACGTAAACGTCTCCTTTTCCTATTCTGAGTCGATTCTGCATGCTTTAAGTGTGTTTGGTGGCTCAGAACCATCAAAAAACGTTGAAATATAGTTCAAATTCAATAAAAATCGACAAAAATACAGTTTCTAGCTAAAATTTGATGGTTTCGTTGCACTTTCCGAGCCCATAGGGTATCTGATTGGCTTAAAGGTACAAGAAAACACTTCAAAAGTGACGTTTCTGAAGAATTTTAACAGTTTTCTTGTATCTACGAACGCCAGAATGCATAAAATTGACCTAAACGTCTCCTTTTCCTATTCTGAGTCGATTCTGCATGCTTTAAGTGTGTTTGGTGGCTCAGAACCATCAAAAAACGTTGAAATATAGTTCAAATTCAATAAAAATCGACAAAAATACAGTTTCTAGCTAAAATTTGATGGTTTCGTTGCACTTTCCGAGCCCGTAGGGTATCTGATTGGCTTAAAAGTACAAGAAAACACTTCAAAAGTGACGTTTCTGAAGAATTTTAACAGTTTTCTTGTATCTACGAACGCCAGAATGCATAAAATTGACCTAAACGTCTCCTTTTCCTATTCTGAGTCGATTCTGCATGCTTTAAGTGTGTTTGGTGGCTCAGAACCATCAAAAAACTTTGAAATATAGTTCAAATTCAATAAAAATCGACAAAAATACAGTTTCTAGCTAAAATTTGATGGTTTCGTTGCACTTTCCGAGCCCGTAGGGTATCTGATTGGCTTAAAAGTACAAGAAAACACTTCAAAAGTGACGTTTCTGAAGAATTTTAACAGTTTTCTTGTATCTACGAACGCCAGAATGCATAAAATTGACCTAAACGTCTGCTTTTCCTATTCTGAGTCGATTCTGCATGCTTTAAGTGTGTTTGGTGGCTCAGAACAATCAAAAAACGTTGAAATATAGTTCAAATTCAATAAAAATCGACAAAAATACAGTTTCTAGCTAAAATTTGATGGTTTCGTTGCACTTTCCGAGCCCGTAGGGTATCTGATTGGCTTAAAAGTACAAGAAAACACTTCAAAAGTGACGTTTCTGAAGAATTTTAACAGTTTTCTTGTATCTACGAACGCCAGAATGCATAAAATTGACCTAAACGTCTCCTTTTCCTATTCTGAGTCGATTCTGCATGCTTTAAGTGTGTTTGGTGGCTCAGAACCATCAAAAAACGTTGAAATATAGTTCAAATTCAATAAAAATCGACAAAAATACAGTTTCTAGCTAAAATTTGATGGTTTCGTTGCACTTTCCGAGCCCGTTGGGTATCTGATTGGCTTAAAAGTACAAGAAAACACTTCAAAAGTGACGTTCCTGAAGAATTTTAACAGTTTTCTTGTATCTACGAACGCCAGAATGCATAAAATTGACCTAAACGTCTCCTTTTCCTATTCTGAGTTGATTCTGCATGCTTTAAGTGTGTTTGGTGGCTCAGAACCATCAAAAAACGTTGAAATATAGTTCAAATTCAATAAAAATCGACAAAAATACAGTTTCTAGCTAAAATTTGATGGTTTCGTTGCACTTTCCGAGCCCGTAGGGTATCTGATTGGCTTAAAAGTACAAGAAAACACTTCAAAAGTGACGTTTCTGAAGAATTTTAACAGTTTTCTTGTATCTACGAACGCCAGAATGCATAAAATTGACCTAAACGTCTCCTTTTCCTATTCTGAGTCGATTCTGCATGCTTTAAGTGTGTTTGGTGGCTCAGAACCATCAAAAAACGTTGAAATATAGTTCAAATTCAATAAAAATCGACAAAAATACAGTTTCTAGCTAAAATTTGATGGTTTCGTTGCACTTTCCGAGCCCGTAGGGTATCTGATTGGCTTAAAAGTACAAGAAAACACTTCAAAAGTGACGTTTCTGAAGAATTTTAACAGTTTTCTTGTATCTACGAACGCCAGAATGCATAAAATTGACCTAAACGTCTCCTTTTCCTATTCTGAGTCGATTCTGCATGCTTTAAGAGTGTTTGGTGGCTCAGAACCATCAAAAAACGTTGAAATATAGTTCAAATTCAATAAAAATCGACAAAAATACAGTTTCTAGCTAAAATTTGATGGTTTCGTTGCACTTTCCGAGCCCGTTGGGTATCTGATTGGCTTAAAAGTACAAGAAAACACTTCAAAAGTGACGTTTCTGAAGAATTTTAACAGTTTTCTTGTATCTACGAACGCCAGAATGCATAAAATTGACCTAAACGTCTCCTTTTCCTATTCTGAGTCGATTCTGCATGCTTTAAGTGTGTTTGGTGGCTCAGAACCATCAAAAAACGTTGAAATATAGTTCAAATTCAATAAAAATCGACAAAAATACAGTTTCTAGCTAAAATTTGATGGTTTCGTTGCACTTTCCGAGCCCGTAGGGTATCTGATTGGCTTAAAAGTACAAGAAAACACTTCAAAAGTGACGTTTCTGAAGAATTTTAACAGTTTTCTTGTATCTACGAACGCCAGAATGCATAAAATTGACCTAAACGTCTCCTTTTCCTATTCTGAGTCGATTCTGCATGCTTTAAGTGTGTTTGGTGGCTCAGAACCATCAAAAAACTTTGAAATATAGTTCAAATTCAATAAAAATCGACAAAAATACAGTTTCTAGCTAAAATTTGATGGTTTCGTTGCACTTTCCGAGCCCGTAGGGTATCTGATTGGCTTAAAAGTACAAGAAAACACTTCAAAAGTGACGTTTCTGAAGAATTTTAACAGTTTTCTTGTATCTACGAACGCCAGAATGCATAAAATTGACCTAAACGTCTCCTTTTCCTATTCTGAGTCGATTCTGCATGCTTTAAGTGTGTTTGGTGGCTCAGAACCATCAAAAAACGTTGAAATATAGTTCAAATTCAATAAAAATCGACAAAAATACAGTTTCTATCTAAAATTTGATGGTTTCGTTGCACTTTCCGAGCCCGTAGGGTATCTGATTGGCTTAAAAGTACAAGAAAACACTTCAAAAGTCACGTTTCTGAAGAATTTTAACAGTTTTCTTGTATCTACGAACGCCAGAATGCATAAAATTGACCTAAACGTCTCCTTTTCCTATTCTGAGTCGATTCTGCATGCTTTAAGTGTGTTTGGTGGCTCAGAACCATCAAAAAACGTTGAAATATAGCTCAAATTCAATAAAAATCGACAAAAATACAGTTTCTAGCTAAAATTTGATGGTTTCGTTGCACTTTCCGAGCCCGTAGGGTATCTGATTGGCTTAAAAGTACAAGAAAACACTTCAAAAGTGACGTTTCTGAAGAATTTTAACAGTTTTCTTGTATCTACGAACGCCAGAATGCATAAAATTGACCTACACGTCTCCTTTTCCTATTCTGAGTCGATTCTGCATGCTTTAAGTGTGTTTGGTGGCTCAGAACCATCAAAAAACGTTGAAATATAGTTCAAATTCAATAAAAATCGACAAAAATACAGTTTCTAGCTAAAATTTGATGGTTTCGTTGCACTTTCCGAGCCCGTAGGGTATCTGATTGGCTTAAAAGTACAAGAAAACACTTCAAAAGTGACGTTTCTGAAGAATTTTAACAGTTTTCTTGTATCTACGAACGCCAGAATGCATAAAATTGACCTAAACGTCTCCTTTTCCTATTCTGAGTCGATTCTGCATGCTTTAAGTGTGTTTGGTGGCTCAGAACCATCAAAAAACGTTGAAATATAGTTCAAATTCAATAAAAATCGACAAAAATACAGTTTCTAGCTAAAATTTGATGGTTTCGTTGCACTTTCCGAGCCCGTAGGGTATCTGATTGGCTTAAAAGTACAAGAAAACACTTCAAAAGTGACGTTTCTGAAGAATTTTAACAGTTTTCTTGTATCTACGAACGCCAGAATGCATAAAATTGACCTAAACGTCTCCTTTTCCTATTCTGAGTCGATTCTGCATGCTTTAAGTGTGTTTGGTGGCTCAGAACCATCAAAAAACGTTGAAATATAGTTCAAATTCAATAAAAATCGACAAAAATACAGTTTCTAGCTAAAATTTGATGGTTTCGTTGCACTTTCCGAGCCCGTAGGGTATCTGATTGGCTTAAAAGTACAAGAAAACACTTCAAAAGTGACGTTTCTGAAGAATTTTAACAGTTTTCTTGTATCTACGAACGCCAGAATGCATAAAATTGACCTAAACGTCTCCTTTTCCTATTCTGAGTCGATTCTGCATGCTTTAAGTGTGTTTGGTGGCTCAGAACCATCAAAAAACGTTGAAATATAGTTTAAATTCAATAAAAATCGACAAAAATACAGTTTCTAGCTAAAATTTGATGGTTTCGTTGCACTTTCCGAGCCCGTAGGGTATCTGATTGGCTTAAAAGTACAAGAAAACACTTCAAAAGTGACGTTTCTGAAGAATTTTAACAGTTTTCTTGTATCTACGAACGCCAGAATGCATAAAATTGACCTAAACATCTCCTTTTCCTATTCTGAGTCGATTCTGCATGCTTTAAGTGTGTTTGGTGGCTCAGAACCATCAAAAAACGTTGAAATATAGTTCAAATTCAATAAAAATCGACAAAAATACAGTTTCTAGCTAAAATTTGATGGTTTCGTTGCACTTTCCGAGCCCGTAGGGTATCTGATTGGCTTAAAAGTACAAGAAAACACTTCAAAAGTGACGTTTCTGAAGAATTTTAACAGTTTTCTTGTATCTACGAACGCCAGAAAGCATAAAATTGACCTAAACGTCTCCTTTTCCTATTCTGAGTCGATTCTGCATGCTTTAAGTGTGTTTGGTGGCTCAGAACCATCAAAAAACGTTGAAATATAGTTCAAATTCAATAAAAATCGACAAAAATACAGTTTCTAGCTAAAATTTGATGGTTTCGTTGCACTTTCCGAGCCCGTAGGGTATCTGATTGGCTTAAAAGTACAAGAAAACACTTCAAAAGTGACGTTTCTGAAGAATTTTAACAGTTTTCTTGTATCTACGAACGCCAGAAAGCATAAAATTGACCTAAACGTCTCCTTTTCCTATTCTGAGTCGATTCTGCATGCTTTAAGTGTGTTTGGTGGCTCAGAACCATCAAAAAACGTTGAAATATAGTTCAAATTCAATAAAAATCGACAAAAATACAGTTTCTAGCTAAAATTTGATGGTTTCGTTGCACTTTCCGAGCCCGTAGGGTATCTGATTGGCTTAAAAGTACAAGAAAACACTTCAAAAGTGACGTTTCTGAAGAATTTTAACAGTTTTCTTGTATCTACGAACGCCAGAATGCATAAAATTGACCTAAACGTCTCCTTTTCCTATTCTGAGTCGATTCTGCATGCTTTAAGTGTGTTTGGTGGCTCAGAACCATCAAAAAACGTTGAAATATAGTTCAAATTCAATAAAAATCGACAAAAATACAGTTTCTAGCTAAAATTTGATGGTTTCGTTGCACTTTCCGAGCCCGTAGGGTATCTGATTGGCTTAAAAGTACAAGAAAACACTTCAAAAGTGACGTTTCTGAAGAATTTTAACAGTTTTCTTGTATCTACGAACGCCAGAATGCATAAAATTGACCTAAAACGTCTCCTTTTCCTATTCTGAGTCGATTCTGCATGCTTTAAGTGTGTTTGGTGGCTCAGAACCATCAAAAAACGTTGAAATATAGTTCAAATTCAATAAAAATCGACAAAAATACAGTTTCTAGCTAAAATTTGATGGTTTCGTTGCACTTTCCGAGCCCGTAGGGTATCTGATTGGCTTAAAAGTACAAGAAAACACTTCAAAAGTGACGTTTCTGAAGAATTTTAACAGTTTTCTTGTATCTACGAACGCCAGAATGCATAAAATTGACCTAAACGTCTCCTTTTCCTATTCTGAGTCGATTCTGCATGCTTTAAGTGTGTTTGGTGGCTCAGAACCATCAAAAAACGTTAAAATATAGTTCAAATTCAATAAAAATCGACAAAAATACAGTTTCTAGCTAAAATTTGATGGTTTCGTTGCACTTTCCGAGCCCGTAGGGTATCTGATTGGCTTAAAAGTACAAGAAAACACTTCAAAAGTGACGTTTCTGAAGAATTTTAACAGTTTTCTTGTATCTACGAACGCCAGAATGCATAAAATTGACCTAAACGTCTCCTTTTCCTATTCTGAGTCGATTCTGCATGCTTTAAGTGTGTTTGGTGGCTCAGAACCATCAAAAAACGTTGAAATATAGTTCAAATTCAATAAAAATCGACAAAAATACAGTTTCTAGCTAAAATTTGATGGTTTCGTTGCACTTTCCGAGCCCGTAGGGTATCTGATTGGCTTAAAAGTACAAGAAAACACTTCAAAAGTGACGTTTCTGAAGAATTTTAACAGTTTTCTTGTATCTACGAACGCCAGAATGCATAAAATTGACCTAAACGTCTCCTTCTCCTATTCTGAGTCGATTCTGCATGCTTTAAGTGTGTTTGGTGGCTCAGAACCATCAAAAAACGTTGAAATATAGTTCAAATTCAATAAAAATCGACAAAAATACAGTTTCTAGCTAAAATTTGATGGTTTCGTTGCACTTTCCGAGCCCGTAGGGTATCTGATTGGCTTAAAAGTACAAGAAAACACTTCAAAAGTGACGTTTCTGAAGAATTTTAACAGTTTTCTTGTATCTACGAACGCCAGAATGCATAAAATTGACCTAAACGTCTCCTTTTCCTATTCTGAGTCGATTCTGCATGCTTTAAGTGTGTTTGGTGGCTCAGAACCATCAAAAAACGTTGAAATATAGTTCAAATTCAATAAAAATCGACAAAAATACAGTTTCTAGCTAAAATTTGATGGTTTCGTTGCACTTTCCGAGCCCGTAGGGTATCTGATTGGCTTAAAAGTACAAGAAAACACTTCACAAGTGACGTTTCTGAAGAATTTTAACAGTTTTCTTGTATCTACGAACGCCAGAATGCATAAAATTGACCTAAACGTCTCCTTTTCCTATTCTGAGTCGATTCTGCATGCTTTAAGTGTGTTTGGTGGCTCAGAACCATCAAAAAACGTTGAAATATAGTTCAAATTCAATAAAAATCGACAAAAATACAGTTTCTAGCTAAAATTTGATGGTTTCGTTGCACTTTCCGAGCCCGTAGGGTATCTGATTGGCTTAAAAGTACAAGAAAACACTTCAAAAGTGACGTTTCTGAAGAATTTTAACAGTTTTCTTGTATCTACGAACGCCAGAATGCATAAAATTGACCTAAACGTCTCCTTTTCCTATTCTGAGTCGATTCTGCATGCTTTAAGTGTGTTTGGTGGCTCAGAACCATCAAAAAACGTTGAAATATAGTTCAAATTCAATAAAAATCGACAAAAATACAGTTTCTAGCTAAAATTTGATGGTTTCGTTGCACTTTCCGAGCCCGTAGGGTATCTGATTGGCTTAAAAGTACAAGAAAACACTTCAAAAGTGACGTTTCTGAAGAATTTTAACAGTTTTCTTGTATCTACGAACGCCAGAATGCATAAATTTGACCTAAACGTCTCCTTTTCCTATTCTGAGTCGATTCTGCATGCTTTAAGTGTGTTTGGTGGCTCAGAACCATCAAAAAACGTTGAAATATAGTTCAAATTCAATAAAATTCGACAAAAATACAGTTTCTAGCTAAAATTTGATGGTTTCGTTGCAATTTCCGAGCCCGTAGGGTATCTGATTGGCTTAAAAGTACAAGAAAACACTTCAAAAGTGACGTTTCTGAAGAATTTTAACAGTTTTCTTGTATCTACGAACGCCAGAATGCATAAAATTGACCTAAACGTCTCCTTTTCCTATTCTGAGTCGATTCTGCATGCTTTAAGTGTGTTTGGTGGCTCAGAACCATCAAAAAACGTTGAAATATAGTTCAAATTCAATAAAAATCGACAAAAATACAGTTTCTAGCTAAAATTTGATGGTTTCGTTGCACTTTCCGAGCCCGCAGGGTATCTGATTGGCTTAAAAGTACAAGAAAACACTTCAAAAGTGACGTTTCTGAAGAATTTTAACAGTTTTCTTGTATCTACGAACGCCAGAATGCATAAAATTGACCTAAACATCTCCTTTTCCTATTCTGAGTCGATTCTGCATGCTTTAAGTGTGTTTGGTGGCTCAGAACCATCAAAAAACGTTGAAATATAGTTCAAATTCAATAAAAATCGACAAAAATACAGTTTCTAGCTAAAATTTGATGGTTTCGTTGCACTTTCCGAGCCCGTAGGGTATCTGATTGGCTTAAAAGTACAAGAAAACACTTCAAAAGTGACGTTTCTGAAGAATTTTAACAGTTTTCTTGTATCTACGAACGCCAGAATGCATAAAATTGACCTAAACGTCTCCTTTTCCTATTCTGAGTCGATTCTGCATGCTTTAAGTGTGTTTGGTGGCTCAGAACCATCAAAAAACGTTGAAATATAGTTCAAATTCAATAAAAATCGACAAAAATACAGTTTCTAGCTAAAATTTGATGGTTTCGTTGCACTTTCCGAGCCCGTAGGGTATCTGATTGGCTTAAAAGTACAAGAAAACACTTCAAAAGTGACGTTTCTGAAGAATTTTAACAGTTTTCTTGTATCTACGAACGCCAGAATGCATAAAATTGACCTAAACGTCTCCTTTTCCTATTCTGAGTCGATTCTGCATGCTTTAAGTGTGTTTGGTGGCTCAGAACCATCAAAAAACGTTGAAATATAGTTCAAATTCAATAAAAA
Organism: Zophobas morio; assembly: GCF_036711695.1. NCBI lineage: Eukaryota > Metazoa > Arthropoda > Insecta > Coleoptera > Tenebrionidae > Zophobas > Zophobas morio. The sequence continues at coordinate 6,234 of NW_026973144.1, read as the reverse complement.
TCGACAAAAATACAGTTTCTAGCTAAAATTTGATGGTTTCGTTGCACTTTCCGAGCCCGTAGGGTATCTGATTGGCTTAAAAGTACAAGAAAACACTTCAAAAGTGACGTTTCTGAAGAATTTTAACAGTTTTCTTGTATCTACGAACGCCAGAATGCATAAAATTGACCTAAACGTCTCCTTTTCCTATTCTGAGTCGATTCTGCATGCTTTAAGTGTGTTTGGTGGCTCAAAACCATCAAAAAACGTTGAAATATAGTTCAAATTCAATAAAAATCGACAAAAATACAGTTTCTAGCTAAAATTTGATGGTTTCGTTGCACTTTCCGAGCCCGTAGGGTATCTGATTGGCTTAAAAGTACAAGAAAACACTTCAAAAGTGACGTTTCTGAAGAATTTTAACAGTTTTCTTGTATCTACGAACGCCAGAATGCATAAAATTGACCTAAACGTCTCCTTCTCCTATTCTGAGTCGATTCTGCATGCTTTAAGTGTGTTTGGTGGCTCAGAACCATCAAAAAACGTTGAAATATAGTTCAAATTCAATAAAAATCGACAAAAATACAGTTTCTAGCTAAAATTTGATGGTTTCGTTGCACTTTCCGAGCCCGTAGGGTATCTGATTGGCTTAAAAGTACAAGAAAACACTTCAAAAGTGACGTTTCTGAAGAATTTTAACAGTTTTCTTGTATCTACGAACGCCAGAATGCATAAAATTGACCTAAACGTCTCCTTTTCCTATTCTGAGTCGATTCTGCATGCTTTAAGTGTGTTTGGTGGTTCAGAACCATCAAAAAACGTTGAAATATAGTTCAAATTCAATAAAAATCGACAAAAATACAGTTTCTAGCTAAAATTTGATGGTTTCGTTGCACTTTCCGAGCCCGTAGGGTATCTGATTGGCTTAAAAGTACAAGAAAACACTTCAAAAGTGACGTTTCTGAAGAATTTTAACAGTTTTCTTGTATCTACGAACGCCAGAATGCATAAAATTGACCTAAACGTCTCCTTTTCCTATTCTGAGTCGATTCTGCATGCTTTAAGTGTGTTTGGTGGCTCAGAACCATCAAAAAACGTTGAAATATAGTTCAAATTCAATAAAAATCGACAAAAATACAGTTTCTAGCTAAAATTTGATGGTTTCGTTGCACTTTCCGAGCCCGTAGGGTATCTGATTGGCTTAAAAGTACAAGAAAACACTTCAAAAGTGACGTTTCTGAAGAATTTTAACAGTTTTCTTGTATGTAGGAACGCCAGAATGCATAAAATTGACCTAAACATCTCCTTTTCCTATTCTGAGTCGATTCTGCATGCTTTAAGTGTGTTTGGTGGCTCAGAACCATCAAAAAACGTTGAAATATAGTTCAAATTCAATAAAAATCGACAAAAATACAGTTTCTAGCTAAAATTTGATGGTTTCGTTGCACTTTCCGAGCCCGTAGGGTATCTGATTGGCTTAAAAGTATAAGAAAACACTTCAAAAGTGACGTTTCTGAAGAATTTTAACAGTTTTCTTGTATCTACGAACGCCAGAATGCATAAAATTGACCTAAACGTCTCCTTTTCCTATTCTGAGTCGATTCTGCATGCTTTAAGTGTGTTTGGTGGCTCAGAACCATCAAAAAACGTTGAAATATAGTTCAAATTCAATAAAAATCGACAAAAATACAGTTTCTAGCTAAAATTTGATGGTTTCGTTGCACTTTCCGAGCCCGTAGGGTATCTGATTGGCTTAAAAGTACAAGAAAACACTTCAAAAGTGACGTTTTTGAAGAATTTTAACAGTTTTCTTGTATCTACGAACGCCAGAATGCATAAAATTGACCTAAACGTCTCCTTTTCCTATTCTGAGTCGATTCTGCATGCTTTAAGTGTGTTTGGTGGCTCAGAACCATCAAAAAACTTTGAAATATAGTTCAAATTCAATAAAAATCGACAAAAATACAGTTTCTAGCTAAAATTTGATGGTTTCGTTGCACTTTCCGAGCCCGTAGGGTATCTGATTGGCTTAAAAGTACAAGAAAACACTTCAAAAGTGACGTTTCTGAAGAATTTTAACAGTTTTCTTGTATCTACGAACGCCAGAATGCATAAAATTGACCTAAACGTCTCCTTTTCCTATTCTGAGTCGATTCTGCATGCTTTAAGTGTGTTTGGTGGCTCAGAACCATCAAAAAACGTTGAAATATAGTTCAAATTCAATAAAAATCGACAAAAATACAGTTTCTAGCTAAAATTTGATGGTTTCGTTGCACTTTCCGAGCCCGTAGGGTATCTGATTGGCTTAAAAGTACAAGAAAACACTTCAAAAGTGACGTTTCTGAAGAATTTTAACAGTTTTCTTGTATCTACGAACGCCAGAATGCATAAAATTGACCTAAACGTCTCCTTTTCCTATTCTGAGTCGATTCTGCATGCTTTAAGTGTGTTTGGTGGCTCAGAACCATCAAAAAACTTTGAAATATAGTTCAAATTCAATAAAAATCGACAAAAATACAGTTTCTAGCTAAAATTTGATGGTTTCGTTGCACTTTCCCGAGCCCGTAGGGTATCTGATTGGCTTAAAAGTACAAGAAAACACTTCAAAAGTGACGTTTCTGAAGAATTTTAACAGTTTTCTTGTATCTACGAACGCCAGAATGCATAAAATTGACCTAAACATCTCCTTTTCCTATTCTGAGTCGATTCTGCATGCTTTAAGTGTGTTTGGTGGCTCAGAACCATCAAAAAACGTTGAAATATAGTTAAAATTCAATAAAAATCGACAAAAATACAGTTTCTAGCTAAAATTTGATGGTTTCGTTGCACTTTCCGAGCCCGTAGGGTATCTGATTGGCTTAAAAGTATAAGAAAACACTTCAAAAGTGACGTTTCTGAAGAATTTTAACAGTTTTCTTGTATCTACGAACGCCAGAATGCATAAAATTGACCTAAACGTCTCCTTTTCCTATTCTGAGTCGATTCTGCATGCTTTAAGTGTGTTTGGTGGCTCAGAACCATCAAAAAACGTTGAAATATAGTTCAAATTCAATAAAAATCGACAAAAATACAGTTTCTAGCTAAAATTTGATGGTTTCGTTGCACTTTCCGAGCCCGTAGGGTATCTGATTGGCTTAAAAGTACAAGAAAACACTTCAAAAGTGACGTTTCTGAAGAATTTTAACAGTTTTCTTTAATCTACGAACGCCAGAATGCATAAAATTGACCTAAACGTCTCCTTTTCCTATTCTGAGTCGATTCTGCATGCTTTAAGTGTGTTTGGTGGCTCAGAACCATCAAAAAACGTTGAAATATAGTTCAAATTCAATAAAAAGCGACAAAAATACAGTTTCTAGCTAAAATTTGATGGTTTCGTTGCACTTTCCGAGCCCGTTGGGTATCTGATTGGCTTAAAAGTACAAGAAAACACTTCAAAAGTGACGTTTCTGAAGAATTTTAACAGTTTTCTTGTATCTACGAACGCCAGAATGCATAAAATTGACCTAAACGTCTCCTTTTCCTATTCTGAGTCGATTCTGCATGCTTTAAGTGTGTTTGGTGGCTCAGAACCATCAAAAAACATTGAAATATAGTTCAAATTCAATAAAAATCGACAAAAATACAGTTTCTAGCTAAAATTTGATGGTTTCGTTGCACTTTCCGAGCCCGTAGGGTATCTGATTGGCTTAAAAGTACAAGAAAACACTTCAAAAGTGACGTTTCTGAAGAATTTTAACAGTTTTCTTGTATCTACGAACGCCAGAATGCATAAAATTGACCTAAACGTCTCCTTTTCGAATTCTGAGTCGATTCTGCATTCTGCATGCTTTAAGTGTGTTTGGTGGCTCAGAACCATCAAAAAACGTTGAAATATAGTTCAAATTCAATAAAAATCGACAAAAATACAGTTTCTAGCTAAAATTTGATGGTTTCGTTGCACTTTCCGAGCCCGTAGGGTATCTGATTGGCTTAAAAGTACAAGAAAACACTTCAAAAGTGACGTTTCTGAAGAATTTTAACAGTTTTCTTGTATCTACGAACGCCAGAATGCATAAAATTGACCTAAACGTCTCCTTTTCCTATTCTGAGTCGATTCTGCAAGCTTTAAGTGTGTTTGGTGGCTCAGAACCATCAAAAAACGTTGAAATATAGTTCAAATTCAATAAAAATCGACAAAAATACAGTTTCTAGCTAAGATTTGATGGTTTCGTTGCACTTTCCGAGCCCGTAGGGTATCTGATTGGCTTAAAAGTACAAGAAAACACTTCAAAAGTGACGTTTCTGAAGAATTTTAACAGTTTTCTTGTATCTACGAACGCCAGAATGCATAAAATTGACCTAAACGTCTCCTTTTCCTATTCTGAGTCGATTCTGCATGCTTTAAGTGTGTTTGGTGGCTCAGAACCATCAAAAAACGTTGAAATATAGTTCAAATTCAATAAAAATCGACAAAAATACAGTTTCTAGCTAAAATTTGATGGTTTCGTTGCACTTTCCGAGCCCGTAGGGTATCTGATTGGCTTAAAAGTACAAGAAAACACTTCAAAAGTGACGTTTCTGAAGAATTTTAACAGTTTTCTTGTATCTACGAACGCCAGAATGCATAAAATTGACCTAAACGTCTCCTTTTCCTATTCTGAGTCGATTCTGCATGCTTTAAGTGTGTTTGGTGGCTCAGAACCATCAAAAAACGTTGAAATATAGTTCAAATTCAATAAAAATCGACAAAAATACAGTTTCTAGCTAAAATTTGATGGTTTCGTTGCACTTTCCGAGCCCGTAGGGTATCTGATTGGCTTAAAAGTACAAGAAAACACTTCAAAAGTGACGTTTCTGAAGAATTTTAACAGTTTTCTTGTATCTACGAACGCCAGAATGCATAAAATTGACCTAAACGTCTCCTTTTCCTATTCTGAGTCGATTCTGCATGCTTTAAGTGTGTTTGGTGGCTCAGAACCATCAAAAAACGTTGAAATATAGTTCAAATTCAATAAAAATCGACAAAAATACAGTTTCTAGCTAAAATTTGATGGTTTCGTTGCACTTTCCGAGCCCGCAGGGTATCTGATTGGCTTAAAAGTACAAGAAAACACTTCAAAAGTGACGTTTCTGAAGAATTTTAACAGTTTTCTTGTATCTACGAACGCCAGAATGCATAAAATTGACCTAAACGTCTCCTTTTCCTATTCTGAGTCGATTCTGCATGCTTTAAGTGTGTTTGGTGGCTCAGAACCATCAAAAAACGTTGAAATATAGTTCAAATTCAATAAAAATCGACAAAAATACAGTTTCTAGCTAAAATTTGATGGTTTCGTTGCACTTTCCGAGCCCGTAGGGTATCTGATTGGCTTAAAAGTACAAGAAAACACTTCAAAAGTGACGTTTCTGAAGAATTTTAACAGTTTTCTTGTATCTACGAACGCCAGAATGCATAAAATTGACCTAAACGTCTCCTTTTCCTATTCTGAGTCGATTCTGCATGCTTTAAGTGTGTTTGGTGGCTCAGAACCATCAAAAAACGTTGAAATATAGTTCAAATTCAATAAAAATCGACAAAAATACAGTTTCTAGCTAAAATTTGATGGTTTCGTTGCACTTTCCGAGCCCGTAGGGTATCTGATTGGCTTAAAAGTACAAGAAAAACACTTCAAAAGTGACGTTTCTGAAGAATTTTAACAGTTTTCTTGTATCTACGAACGCCAGAATGCATAAAATTGACCTAAACGTCTCCTTTTCCTATTCTGAGTCGATTCTGCATGCTTTAAGTGTGTTTGGTGGCTCAGAACCATCAAAAAAACGTTGAAATATAGTTCAAATTCAATAAAAATCGACAAAAATACAGTTTCTAGCTAAAATTTGATGGTTTCGTTGCACTTTCCGAGCCCGTAGGGTATCTGATTGGCTTAAAAGTACAAGAAAACACTTCAAAAGTGACGTTTCTGAAGAATTTTAACAGTTTTCTTGTATCTACGAACGCCAGAATGCATAAAATTGACCTAAACGTCTCCTTTTCCTATTCTGAGTCGATTCTGCATGCTTTAAGTGTGTTTGGTGGCTCAGAACCATCAAAAAACGTTGAAATATAGTTCAAATTCAATAAAAATCGACAAAAATACAGTTTCTAGCTAAAATTTGATGGTTTCGTTGCACTTTCCGAGCCCGTAGGGTATCTGATTGGCTTAAAAGTACAAGAAAACACTTCAAAAGTGACGTTTCTGAAGAATTTTAACAGTTTTCTTGTATCTACGAACGCCA
>NW_026973143.1:0-32039 GCF_036711695.1 Zophobas morio | reverse complement strand
AAAATCGAAAAATGAATAAATGAGAAATTGTAATGTAGAAACCTAAAAACCCTGATTAATTAAAAATCGAGAAATTAAAAAATTGAAACAACGAAAAACAAAAATTTCTATAAATTAAATAATCAAAAATCCAAAAAAAAATTAATTTCAAAATCCAAAGATTTTAAAATGAAACTTGAAATATCGAAAAATCGAAAAGTGAAAAAATTGAGAAATTGAATAGGATAATTGAAAAATCGAAAAATTGTAATATTGAAATTTCAAAACCCTGATTAATTAAAAATTGAAAAATCGACAAACGAAGCAATTCTGTAGTTTTTCAATATAAAATTTTTCAAATTCTCGATTTTCATTTCTTCATTTTCTCGAATTGGCATTTTTTAATTGTTCAACAAAAGGACAAATTTATTGAAACCGAAATTTTGAATTGAATTGAAAAATCGAAGAATTGAAAAAATAAAGAAAAATTGAAAAAGCCGAAAAAATGAGAATCAAAAATTGAAAAATGAAAAAATGAGAAATTGTAATGTAGAAACCTAAAAACCCTGATTAATAAAAAATCGAGAAATTAAAAAATTGAAACAACGAAAAACAAAAATTTCTATAGATTAAATAATCGAAAATCCAAAAAAAAAATAATTTCAAAATCCAAAGATTTTAAAATGAAACTTGAAATATCGAAAAACTGAAAAATCGAAACGTGAAAAAAGTGAGGAATTGAATAGGATAATTGAAAAATCGAAAAATTGTAATATTGAAATTTCAAAACCCTGATTAATTAAAAATTGAAAAATCGACAAACGAAGCGATTCTGCAGTTTTTCGATATAAAATTTTTCAAATTCTCGATTTTTATTTCTTCATTTTCTCGAATTGGCATTTTTTAATTTTTCAACAAAAGGACAAATTTATTGAAACCGAAATTTTGAATTGAATTGTAAAATCGAAGAATTGAAAAAATAAAGAAAAATTGAAAAAGCCGAAAAAATGAGAACCAAAAATTGAAAAATGAAACTTGAAATATCGGAAAATTTTAAAATTGAAAAATCGAAAAAAGAAAAAATGAGAAATTTTAATGTAGAAACCTAAAAACCCTGATTAATTAAAAATCGAGAAATTGAAAAATTGAAAAAACGAAAAACAAAAATTTCTATAAATTAAATAATCAAAAATCCAAAAAAAATTTAATTTCAAAATCCAAAGATTTTAAAATAAAACTTGAAATATCGAAAAATTGAAAAATCGAAAAGTGAAAAAATTGAGAAATTGAATAGGATAATTGAAAAATCGAAAAATTGTAATATTGAAATTTCAAAACCCTGATTAATTAAAAATTAAAAAATCGACAAACGAAGCAATTCTGCAGTTTTTCGATATAATTTTTTTTAAATTCTCGATTTTTATTTCTTCATTTTCTCGAATTGGCATTTTTTAATTGTTCAACAAAGGGACAAATTTATTGAAACCGAAATTTTGAATTGAATTGAAAAATCGAAGAATTGAAAAAATAAAAAAATAATGAAAAAGCCGAAAAAATGAGAATCAAAAATTGAAAAATGAAACTTGAAATATCGGAAAATTTTAAAATTGAAAAATCGAAAAATGAAAAAATGAGACATTGGAATGTAGAAACCTAAAAACCCTGATTAATTAAAAATCGAGAAATTGAAAAATTGAAAAACAAAAATTTCTATAAATTAAATAATCAAAAATCCAAAAAAATTTAATTTCAAAATCCAAAGATTTTAAAATGAAACTTGAAATATCGAAAAATTGAAAAATCGAAAAGTGAAAAAATTGAGAAATTGAATAGGATAATTGAAAAATCGAAAAATTGGAATATTGAAATTTCAAAACCCTGATTAATTAAAAATTGAAAAATCGACAAACGAAGCAATTCTGCAGTTTTTCGATATAAAATTTTTCAAATTCTCGATTTTGATTTCTTCATTTTCTCGAATTGGCATTTTTTAATTTTTCAACAAAAGGACAAATTTATTGAAACCGAAATTTTGAATTGAATTGAAAAATCGAAGAATTGAAAAAATAAAGAAAAATTGAAAAAGCCGAAAAAATGAGAATCAAAAATTGAAAAATGAAACTTGAAATATGAGAAAATTTTAAAATGGAAAAATCGAAAAATGAAAAAACGAGAAATTGTAATGTAGAAACCTAAAAACCCTGATTAATTAGAAATCGAGAAATTGAAAAATTGAAACAACGAAAAACAAAAATTTCTGTAAATTAAATAATCAAAAATCCAAAAAAATTTTAATTTCAAAATCCAAAGATTTTAAAATGAAACTTGAAATATCGAAAAATCGAAAAGTGAAAAAATTGAGAAATTGAATAGGATAATTGAAAAATCGAAAAATTGGAATATTGAAATTTCAAAACCCTGATTAATTAAAAATTGAAAAATCGACAAACGAAGCAATTCTGCAGTTTTTCGATATAAAATTTTTCAAATTCTCGATTTTGATTTCTTCATTTTCTCGAATTGGCATTTTTTAATTTTTCAACAAAAGGACAAATTTATTGAAACCGAAATTTTGAATTGAATTGTAAAATCGAAGAATTGAAAAAATAAAGAAAAATTGAAAAAGCCGAAAAAATGAGAACCAAAAATTGAAAAATGAAACTTGAAATATCGGAAAATTTTAAAATTGAAAAATCAAAAAATGAAAAAATGAGACATTGTAATGTAGAAACCTAAAAACCCTGATTAATTAAAAATCGAGAAATTAAAAAATTGAAACAACGAAAAACAAAAATTTCTATAAATTAAATAATCGAAAATGCAAAAAAAATTTAATTTCAAAATCCAAAGATTTTAAAATGAAACTTGAAATATCGAAAAATTGAGAAATCGAAAAGTGAAAAAATTGAGAATTTGAATAGGATAATTGAAAAATCGAAAAATTGTAATATTGAAATTTCAAAGCCCTGATTAATTAAAAATTGAAAAATCGACAAACGAAGCAATTCTGCAGTTTTTCGGTATAAAATTTTTCAAATTCTCGATTTTTATTTCTTCATTTTCTCGAATTGGCATTTTTTAATTGTTCAACAAAAGGACAAATTTATTGAAACCGAAATTTTGAATTGAATTGAAAAATCGAAGAATTGAAAAAATAAAGAAAAATTGAAAAAGCCGAAAAAATGAGAATCAAAAATTGAAAAATGAAACTTGAAATATCGGAAAATTTTAAAATTGAAAAATCGAAAAATAAAAAAATGAGAAATTGTAATGTAGAAACCTAAAAACCCTGATTAATTAAAAATCGAGAAATTAAAAAATTGAAACAACGAAAAACAAAAATTTCTGTAAATTAAATAATCGAAAATGCAAAAAAAATTTAATTTCAAAATCCAAAGATTTTAAAATGAAACTTGAAATATCGAAAAATTGAAAAGTCGAAAAGTGAAAAAATTGAGAAATTGAATAGGATAATTGAAAAATCGAAAAATTGGAATATTGAAATTTCAAAACCCTGATTAATTAAAAATTGAAAAATCGACAAACGAAGCAATTCTGCAGTTTTTCGATATAAAATTTTTCAAATTCTCGATTTTTATTTCTCCATTTTCTCGAATTGGCATTTTTTAATTGTTTAACAAAAGGACAAATTTATTGAAACCGAAATTTTGAATTGAATTGAAAAATCGAAGAATTGAAAAAATGAAGAAAAATTGAAAAAGCCGAAAAAATGAGAATCAAAAATTGAAAAATGAAACTTGAAATATCGGAAAATTTTAAAATGGAAAAATCGAAAAATGAAAAAATTTTACTGAGAAAAGCAACAATTTCATAATGAAAATCGAAAACCAAAAAATGGAGAAATCGAAAAATTGTCAATTAAAAAAACCAAAAATATAGAAATCTCGAATTGAGAAACCAAAAAATCGAAGAAACAAAATAATTTGGAATTACCTACTTGAAAGTAGTTTATTTTTAATTTTTTGTTTTCTCAATTTTTCGTTTTTTAATTTTTCAACAAAAGGACAAATTTATTAAAACTGAAATTTTAAAAAATCAAAAAATCGGAAAATTAAAAAATGAGAAATCAAAAAATTAAAAACTGAAAAATCGAAAAAGAAACACTGAAAACCCCAACAATTTAAAAATTGAGATATTGAAAAACCGAAAAAATAAAGAAAAAAAGAAAAATCGAAAAATTGTAATATTGAAACCTGAAAACCCTGATTAATCAAAAATGGAGAAAGTGAAAAATTGAAAAAACGAGAAACAAAAACTTCTATAAATTATTCAAAAACACAAAAAAAAATAATTTCAAAATTTAGAAATTTTAAAATTAAAACCGGAAAACAAATGCAAAATTGAAAATCAAAAATAGAGAAAACGAAACTTGAAACCCCGAGAAATTTAAAAATTGTAATCTTAAAACTTCGGTAACCGAAAAAACTGAAAATTTGGAAAATTGGAAAAAAACTGTAAAATCGAAAAACTGATTAATTAAAAATCGAGTAATAGAAAAATACGGAAAACAAAATTTTCTAGAAATAGAAAAATCGACAAATTGTAAAATTCAAAAGTTAAACAATATCAAAATAAACATCGAAAAACTATCAAATTAAAAAATCGAAAATTGAAAAATCGAAAAAAATGAAACATTGAACAATAAAAAAAAATTGAAATACCGAAATGTTGAAAAAATAGCGAAAATAAAAAATCGGATAACGAAAAAATCAACAATCGAAAAATCAAAAAATGAAAATATCTTAAAATGGAAAAAACGAGAAACTGTCAAATCTAAAAATTGTAACATTGAAACCTGAAAAAAACTGACGAAACAAAAATCGAAAAACTGTGAAATCAAAAAATCAAAGAAGCAAAATAATTTGGAATTTCCTACTTGGAAGTACTTTATTTTTAATTTTTTATTTTCTTAATTTTTCGTCTTTTAATTTTTCAACAAAAGGACAAATTTATAAAAACCGAAATTTTAAAAAATCAAAAAATCTGAAAAAATGAGAAATCAAAAAATTAAAAATTGAAAAATCGAAAAAGAAACACTGAAAACCCCAACAATTTAAACATTGAGATATTGAAGAATTGAAAAAATAAAGAAAAAAAAGAAAAATCGAAAAATTGTAATATTGAAACCTGAAAACCCTGATTAATTGAAAATCGAGAAAGTGAAAAATTGAAAAAACGAGAAACAAAAACTTCTATAAATTAATCAAAAATACAAAAAAAAAATTATTTCAAAATTTAGAAATTTTAAAATTAAAACCGGAAAACTAAAAAATTAAGAAATTGTAAAAAAGAAACAAGGAAAAATTGAAAAATTCGAGAAATCAAAGATTTGAAAGAATACAGAAACTGAAAAATTGGGTAATTGAAAAGCTAAGAATTGTACACTTGAAAAAAATCCTAATGATAATTATTTGAAAAAAGTGAAAAATTAAAAATCGGGAAATTTAAAAATGAAACAATTACAAAATTGTAAATTTGAAAAAAAAATAAAAACGTAAAATCGAAAATTTGTAACATTAAAACTTTAAAAATTGAGAAATTGAAAAATCGAAAAAACGAAAAACTGTAAAAAGATGGGAAATCGCAAAATTAAAATATCTGCAAATTAAAAAATCGAAACATACAAAAATTTTACTGAAAAATAAAAACAATGAAAATCTAAAAACTGAAAAATCGAGAAATCGAAAAATGTAAAAACGAAACACGGAAAAATCGAAAAATTAACAATTAAAAAAACACAAAAATTTAAAAATGTATTGAGAAAATAAAAAGTCGAAGAAACGAAACAACTTGGAATTACATAGTTGATAGTACTTTATTTTTAATTTTTCATTTTCTCAATTTTTGTTTTTTTTTTTTAATTTTTCAACCAAAGGACAAACTTATTAAACACGAAATTTTAAAAAATCAAAAAAATGAAAAATTATAGAACTGAAAAAATGAAAAATCAAAAAATCAAAAACTGAAAAATCGAAAAAGAAACATTGAAAAACCGACTAATTTAAAAATTGAGAAATCGAAGAACTGGAAAAATAAGGAAACTCAAAATCGAATAATTAGGAGGTCAACAATTGGAAAAGGAAAAATTGTAACCTTAAAAATGAAAAAACTGAAAATTTAAAAAACAGAAAAATCGAACAAATGCAAAATTGAAAATCAAAAATAGAGAAAACGAAACTTGAAACCCCGAGAAATTTAAAAATTGTAATCTTAAAACTTCGGTAACCGAAAAAACTGAAAATTTGGAAAATTGGAAAAAAACTGTAAAATCGAAAAACTGATTAATTAAAAATCGAGTAATAGAAAAATACGGAAAACAAAATTTTCTAGAAATAGAAAAATCGACAAATTGTAAAATTCAGAAGTTAAACAATATCAAAATAAACATCGAAAAACTGTAAAATTAAAAAATCGAAAATTGAAAAATCGAAAAAAATGAAACATTGAACAATAACAAAAAATTGAAATACCGAAATGTTGAAGAAATAGCGAAAGTAAAAAATCGAATAACGAAAAAATCAACAGTCGAAAAATCAAAAAATAAAAATATCTTAAAATGGAAAAACGAGAAACTGTCAAATCTAAAAATTGTAACATTGAAACCTGAAAAAAACTGACGAAACAAAAATCGAAAAACTGTGAAATCAAAAAATCAAAGAAGCAAAATAATTTGGAATTTCCTACTTGGAAGTACTTTATTTTTAATTTTTTATTTTCTTAATTTTTCGTCTTTTAATTTTTCAACAAAAGGACAAATTTATAAAAACCGAAATTTTAAAAAATCAAAAAATCTGAAAAAATGAGAAATCAAAAAATTAAAAATTGAAAAATCGAAAAAGAAACACTGAAAACCCCAACAATTTAAACATTGAGATATTGAAGAATTGAAAAAATAAAGAAAAAAAAGAAAAATCGAAAAATTGTAATATTGAAACCTGAAAACCCTGATTAATTGAAAATCGAGAAAGTGAAAAATTGAAAAAACGAGAAACAAAAACTTCTATAAATTAATCAAAAATACAAAAAAAAAATTATTTCAAAATTTAGAAATTTTAAAATTAAAACCGGAAAACTAAAAAATTAAGAAATTGTAAAAAAGAAACAAGGAAAAATTGAAAAATTCGAGAAATCAAAGATTTGAAAGAATACAGAAACTGAAAAATTGGGTAATTGAAAAGCTAAGAATTGTACACTTGAAAAAAATCCTAATGATAATTATTTGAAAAAAGTGAAAAATTAAAAATCGGGAAATTTAAAAATGAAACAATTACAAAATTGTAAATTTGAAAAAAAAATAAAAACGTAAAATCGAAAATTTGTAACATTAAAACTTTAAAAATTGAGAAATTGAAAAATCGAAAAAACGAAAAACTGTAAAAAGATGGGAAATCGCAAAATTAAAATATCTGCAAATTAAAAAATCGAAACATACAAAAATTTTACTGAAAAATAAAAACAATGAAAATCTAAAAACTGAAAAATCGAGAAATCGAAAAATGTAAAAACGAAACACGGAAAAATCGAAAAATTAACAATTAAAAAAACACAAAAATTTAAAAATGTATTGAGAAAATAAAAAGTCGAAGAAACGAAACAACTTGGAATTACATAGTTGATAGTACTTTATTTTTAATTTTTCATTTTCTCAATTTTTGTTTTTTTTTTTTAATTTTTCAACCAAAGGACAAACTTATTAAACACGAAATTTTAAAAAATCAAAAAAATGAAAAATTATAGAACTGAAAAAATGAAAAATCAAAAAATCAAAAACTGAAAAATCGAAAAAGAAACATTGAAAAACCGACTAATTTAAAAATTGAGAAATCGAAGAACTGGAAAAATAAGGAAACTCAAAATCGAATAATTAGGAGGTCAACAATTGGAAAAGGAAAAATTGTAACCTTAAAAATGAAAAAACTGAAAATTTAAAAAACAGAAAAATCGAACAAATGCAAAATTGAAAATCAAAAATAGAGAAAACGAAACTTGAAACCCCGAGAAATTTAAAAATTGTAATCTTAAAACTTCGGTAACCGAAAAAACTGAAAATTTGGAAAATTGGAAAAAAACTGTAAAATCGAAAAACTGATTAATTAAAAATCGAGTAATAGAAAAATACGGAAAACAAAATTTTCTAGAAATAGAAAAATCGACAAATTGTAAAATTCAGAAGTTAAACAATATCAAAATAAACATCGAAAAACTGTAAAATTAAAAAATCGAAAATTGAAAAATCGAAAAAAATGAAACATTGAACAATAACAAAAAATTGAAATACCGAAATGTTGAAGAAATAGCGAAAGTAAAAAATCGAATAACGAAAAAATCAACAGTCGAAAAATCAAAAAATAAAAATATCTTAAAATGGAAAAACGAGAAACTGTCAAATCTAAAAATTGTAACATTGAAACCTGAAAAAAACTGACGAAACAAAAATCGAAAAACTGTGAAATCAAAAAATCAAAGAAGCAAAATAATTTGGAATTTCCTACTTGGAAGTACTTTATTTTTAATTTTTTATTTTCTTAATTTTTCGTCTTTTAATTTTTCAACAAAAGGACAAATTTATAAAAACCGAAATTTTAAAAAATCAAAAAATCTGAAAAAATGAGAAATCAAAAAATTAAAAATTGAAAAATCGAAAAAGAAACACTGAAAACCCCAACAATTTAAAAATTGAGATATTGAAGAATTGAAAAAATAAAGAAAAAAAAAGAAAAATCGAAAAATTGTAATATTGAAACCTGAAAACCCTGATTAATTGAAAATCGAGAAAGTGAAAAATTGAAAAAACGAGAAACAAAAACTTCGATAAATTAATCAAGAATACAAAAAAAAAATAATTTCAAAATTTAGAAATTTTAAAATTAAAACCGGAAAACTAAAAAACTAAGAAGTTGTAAAAAGAAACAAGGAAAAATTGAAAAATTTAAAAACCGAGAAATCAAAGATTTGAAAGAATACAGAAACTGAAAAATCGGGTAATTGAAAAGCTAAGAATTGTACACTTGAAAAAAATCCTAATGATAATTATTTGAAAAAAGTGAAAAATTAAAAATCGGGAAATTTAAAAATGAAACAATTACAAAATTGTAAATTTGAAAAAAAAAATAAAAACGTAAAATCGAAGATTCGTAACACTGAAACCTTGAAAATTGAGAAATTGAAAAATGTAAAAACGAAACATGGAAAAATCGAAAAATTAATAATTAAAAAAAACAAATTTAAAAATGTCGAATTGAGAAAATAAAAAATCGAAGAAACGAAACAACTTAGAATTACATAGTTGGAAGTACATTATTTTTAATTTTTCATTTTCTCAATTTTTCGTTTTTTAATTTTTGAACCAAAGGACAAACTTATTAAAAGCGAAATTTTAAAAAATCAAAAAATGGAAAATTATAGAACTGAAAAAATGAAAAATCAAAAAATTAAAAACTCAAAATCGAATAATTAAGAGGTCAACAATGGAAAAGGAAAAATTGTAACCTTAAAAATGAAAAAACTGAAAATTTAAAAAACAGAAAAGTCGAACAAATGCAAAATTGAAAATAAGAAATAGAGAAAACGAAAATTGAAACACCGAGAAATTTAAAAATTATAATCTTAAAACTTGAAAAATTGAAAACTTCGATAATTGAAAAAACAACTGAAAATTTGAAAAATTGAAAAAAAGGAAATTGTAAAATTCGAAAGTTGAAGAATGTCAGAATAAACATCGAAAAACTGTAAAATTAAAAAATCGAAAATTGAAAAATTGAAAAAAATCGAAAATTGAAAAATTGAAAAAATCAAACATTGAACAATAAAAAAAAATGAAATCCGAAATGTGGAAAAAATAGCGAAAGTAAAAAATCGGATAACGAAAAAATTAACAATCGAAAAATCAAAATATCTTAAAATGGAAAAATCGACAACAAAAAATTAAAAAATGCAACAACAAAAATCTGAAAAAATGAGAAATCAAAAAATTAAAAATTGAAAAATCGAAAAAGAAACACTGAAAACCCCAACAATTTAAAAACTGAGATATTGAAGAATTGAAAAAATAAAGAAAAAAAAAAGAAAAATCGAAAAATTGTAATATTGAAACCTGAAAACCCTGATTAATTGAAAATCGAGAAAGTGAAAAATTGAAAAAACGAGAAACAAAAACTTCGATAAATTAATCAAGAATACAAAAAAAAATAATTTCAAAATTTAGAAATTTTAAAATTAAAACCGGAAAACTAAAAAACTAAGAAATTGTAAAAAAGAAACAAGGAAAAATTGAAAAATTCGAGAAATCAAAGATTTGAAAGAATACAAAAACTGAAAAATCGGGTAATTGAAAAGCTAAGAATTGTACACTTGAAAAAAATCCTAATGATAATTATTTGAAAAAAGTGAAAAATTAAAAATCGGGAAATTTAAAAATGAAACAATTACAAAATTGTAAATTTGAAAAAAAAAAATAAAAACGTAAAATCGAAGATTCGTAACACTGAAACCTTGAAAATTGAGAAATTGAAAAATGTAAAAACGAAACATGGAAAAATCGAAAAATTAATAATTAAAAAAAACAAATTTAAAAATGTCGAATTGAGAAAATAAAAAATCGAAGAAACGAAACAACTTAGAATTACATAGTTGGAAGTACATTATTTTTAATTTTTCATTTTCTCAATTTTTCGTTTTTTAATTTTTGAACCAAAGGACAAACTTATTAAAAGCGAAATTTTAAAAAATCAAAAAATGGAAAATTATAGAACTGAAAAAATGAAAAATCAAAAAATTAAAAACTCAAAATCGAATAATTAAGAGGTCAACAATGGAAAAGGAAAAATTGTAACCTTAAAAATGAAAAAACTGAAAATTTAAAAAACAGAAAAGTCGAACAAATGCAAAATTGAAAATAAGAAATAGAGAAAACGAAAATTGAAACACCGAGAAATTTAAAAATTATAATCTTAAAACTTGAAAAACTGAAAACTTCGATAATTGAAAAAACAACTGAAAATTTGAAAAATTGAAAAAAAGGAAATTGTAAAATCGAAAAACTGATTAATTAAAAATCGACAAATTGTAAAATTCAAAAGTTGAAGAATGTGAGAATAAACATCGAAAAACTGTAAAATTAAAAAATCGAAAATTGAAAAATTAAAAAAAATCGAAAATTGAAAAATTAAAAAAAAATCAAACATTGAACAACAACAAAAAATTGAAATGAACAAATGTTGAAAAAATAGCGCAAGTAAAAAAATGAACAATTGAAAAATCAAAAAATAAAAATATCTTAATATGGAAAAAACGACTGTCAGAAAAAAAATTATAACATTGAAACCTGAAAAAACTGACGAAACAAAAATCGAGAAACTGAAAAATCGACAACAAAAAATTAAAAAATGCAACAACTCCAAAATAAAAATCGAAAAACTGAGAAATCCTAAAATCGAAAAGCGAATCGAAAGTATCAATTTTGCAATTAGGCTCCGCCCCTCGGCCTGACAACGAATGAAAAATTCATAACGTTTGAGATCGAGACGGATGGGTTTTAATTAATACATTTAGTTTTCTTTGTATAACACGAGCATTAAGAACATATTTCACAAGCTAATTTCTCGTAGAAAAATAGAAATTTTACAATTAAGCTCCGCCCCTCGGCTTACGACGAATAAAAAAAATCATCAGAATTGAGATAGGGTGGGTGGGCGGGGCTTATATTTTGTTCTTAATATACATAACATAGCCATCATTTCACAAGAAACTGAGAACATGCAAAATCGATATTTCCTTATACAGATTTTCCATTTTAAACATGTTTTAAGGCAAAATGTATTAAAGTGCAATTTGTTACAGTCCAACGAAGTCGACTTTGACATTCAGAAAAAACAAAAAGAAATCGTGGTGGACGTCATAGGCTCCAAAGACAAACAAAAAGTAATTTTGACAACGTCGCTATCCAAAGATAAAAAATACAGGTATTTGTGTGCAATATTTTGGGGTTTATTTAAAAAAACTATTTTAGCACGGAGAGTGAATCGTACGCAGTTCCTGTCCCTTCCCTCGAATTCGCCTCTCTGTGTTTACGCAATGCTGCCACCCTTTTACCCTCTGACAACAACACGTCTCCCATTCCTCTATTTTTGATACCAGGAGTGACTCCCCCTGTACCGTCTTGTACCCCAGGCCCGGCCCCTTCTTCCCCTATGTCACCAGAAAGTATAATGAGTCTCAGAAACAGTATTCTGGCAGCTAGTGCTTACGTCGCCTTGTGTCTAGGTGACTACATTATGGCGTTAGAACACGCCGAAAAACTTCTACAACAACCACGCTTATCAGGAGCCCACAAGTATTTTTTTTTGTTTAGGTAGTGTCAAAAAATAACTGTGTGTTGTAGGCTTCTGGGGCATTTATATTGTGCTGAAGCTTTAGTTCTTCTGGATAAAATATCAGAGGCTTTGGAACATTTAAATCCAGACAACGTCAAACACATCAATTTGGAGTTGCCAGGAGGTGAAGACAACGATGAGAAGAGGATAAAAACGTCGCCTCCGCCAAGTTTGTACTGTGTTACAAATTTTAGCACGACTGTGTTATTTTTTAATTTTAGAGTGGTTTCCGCACAATTTGGCCACAGCTCACGCCACAATGCAGTATAATATAGCCGTTTGTAAAACCATAAGGGGTCAGTTGGATGAAGCTATAGCGCTTTTAAAACAAGTGTGGCAGATGAGTGGCAAATGTAAAGTCCCTGGTCATATAATAATGCTAGTTTTATACATAGAACTCAAGCTAGGTGGGTTTTTCTTACAAAAAACAAAAATGTTATTAATTGTTTTGTTTGAAGGTCGCCCAGAGCCCGCCCGCAATTTAATCAAGCAATATTTATTTCAAAACAGATTATAATGTGTGGACAAAAAATCAATATATTTATTTTAATCTGTTTACATCCCGTAGCTTTCCGCCTCAGCGTTAGCAAGACTACTCGACAATTGGATTAATATTATGATGTAAGTGGTGACCCCTCCGACGATCTGAAATCACAAAATTTAGACCAAACTCACCCAATTTGTAACGTACAGAAAACACTAGAGTGTAGTTAATCGGGAAAAACCCAGCAGCGTTGAACTCCACTTGCTCGTTGGCGATCTGCAAAGAAAACATTTCGATTTCGTCGCGAACGTCGCGGTCTTCTGTATCTATTTTGTGGATGAGTTCGCCGGTTTTGTTCACTTCTTCCACCGTCGAATAGCACACGTCGCAGACGTACACCGTGTTAATAATGAAAGTGGCGTTGGACAACAACGAGTTGAAAACGTCGGAAACAGTGACCACTGTAGACTGTAGAGTCGAAGTGAGGTAGAAGATTGAAATCACGATAACGACGAAGCTCACACCGAACATGAGCAAGAGAACTAAACCGAAAATGTCGTTGAAGAGTTTGACGAGCTTCGACAAGTGGTGGTGTAGAGCGCAGATTTTATTGAGAGTGAAGAGGTGCTCCATTGTGTTGAATTTCAAACATTTGGACTGTTTTTTGTGGAAACATTCGATTAAATTGCCGATTTGGCGGTTGAGAATGATGAATCGGACTTTCAGTTGTAGCACGAAGGTGGAAGTTAGGTGACACACAGCTGAGTTTACGGCGATTAAGAAGTACGCCATTGATTCTACTACCATGTCGGCGTCGTTTTCCAAGGCAAGGTAGGCTAAACCTGCGACGTTAACAACGATGATGGTGTATCTAACCAAAATTTGCGTTATTATTTTCTTGTGGCTTTTTTTGTAATTCAAGCGGATACCCATCGTTTGGATTTTGGTGTCGAAGTCGATTAATCTTGACAAGAAATCGATAAGTAGGTTGCCGTTTGTGATGGCGCAGATCCAAGTAGTGGCCACGTAAATTGCGTTGGCTACTAAAATTATTATGTTGGTGGCTTTGTAAATTACGAAATTTATTTGGATAGCGGTAGCGTAAATGCAGTAAAAAATCGCAGGTAAGTATAGTACAACTAATACAATGTTTAAAAAGGTGTGTAGTTTTGATTGGTGGAAATTTTTTTCGTTGAACATCGTCAGACCGAAAATTTTGCTTTGGAGGAGGAGAGGTCTGATTGAATTTAAGAGTTTTTGGGAAAATTTTTCGTTCATTGTGTGTTTTTAGCGCGAGCGGTAGCCGAGAAATGGATTACTTTCGGGTAGACTTATTGTTTTAGTTTTATATTAAGTGGGTACTTGGTAATTTTTATTTCGACCATTATTTGTTCGAGTAAACAGATTAATAAGTTATAATACAGTCATTCGTTTGTTGTCATTAACGATATTAAAAAAAGTCGTTGTAATATTTGCAAAACAAATAATTTTCATATAGAATTACATTAAAGTGATTATTTATTTTCGTAAAATGGAACACAATTTTATTAATGGATAAACAATATCAAACAATTTTAGTTCAAGTCAGTACGTCGGTGCTCGTTGTATTAAAATCCCCCGAAGTATGGTTACCTAGGTGCAAAAACCCGCACTCTTTTCACAGCAGAAATGCAAACTATAAGAGAAAAACGTTAGTAGGACCTTTGTTTAAGTATATTAACATCGAAAAATTAAAAAAAATGGAAAATCAAAAATTTAAAAATTCCGAAAATTGAAATATAGAACTCGAGCAATCGAAATATTTAAAAATCGCAAAACTCAAAAATCGAAAAATTGAAAAATAGAAGAAAAATTGTAAAATCGAAAAAATGAAAAATCACAAAATTGGAAAAATGCGAAAATAAAAAAAAAATTAGTTCAGAAATCGGAAAACTGAAAATTTAGAAACGTTTGAAAAATTGAAAAATAGAAGAAAGATTGTAGAATCTAAAAACTGAAAAATCACAAAATTTAACGAAATATCCAAAAATTAATAAATTAAAAAATTGAGAAACCGAAAAGTCAAAAAGCAAATTCGAAAAATTGAAAAACTGAACAAATGAAAGACGAAAACTTTGGGAAGTGGAGAAATGGGAAAATAAAAAATAGATTAATTCAGAAATCCGAAACTGAAAATTCAGAAAAGTCAAAATTTGAAAAATTAAAAAATATTGAAGAATTGAAAAATCTAAAATTTAAAACAGTGAAAAATTAAAATATCGTAAAATTGAAAAATGTAAAAATCCAACATCAAAAAAATCAACAAATCGAAAAATCGAAACTAGAAAATTTTAAAAGTTGAAAAATTAAAGTATGGAAAAGTTGAGAAATCTAAAGTTTAAGAAACGAAAAACTGAAAATCCAAAAATAAATCTGAAAATCCAAAAATAAATCGAAAAATCCAGAAGTCGAAAAGTCGAAGAATCGAAATAGTGAAAAATCTCAAAACTGAAAGAAATATTCAAAAATTGAGGATTTAAAACAATTGAGAAATCGAAAAACCAATAAAGCGAAGTCGAAAAATCGAAGAATTGAAGAGTGAAAAATCGAAACTTTAAGAAGTGGGAAAATCAAAAATAGATTACTTGAGAAATCGGAAAACTGAAAATTTAGCAACGTCAAAATCTGAAAAATTGAAAAATAGAAATACTGAAGAACTGAAAAAAAAATCGAGAAATCGAAAAATCTATATTTTAAAACATTGTACAAAAAATATCGCAAAATTGAAGAATCTAGAGATCCAAACACCAAAATATAAAAATTCGGAAATTTAAAATTTAAAAAATTGAAAAATCGAGAAATCCAAAAATTGAAACATCGAAAAATTAAAAATTCGAAAAATTGAAATATAGAAGAACTGAAAACTTGAGATATCGAAAAACCTAGAATTTTAAAAATTGAAATATTAAAACATCGAAAAGTTGAAATTTTGAGAAATCGAAGTATAAACAGTCGAAAAATTGAAAAATCTCATAACTGAAATAAATATGCAAAAAACTGAGAAACTAAAAAAATGGAAAATTGAGAAATCGAAAACCTAAAAAAGCAAAGTCGAAAAATCGTAAGCTGAACAATTGAAAATTTAAAAATTCGGAAAATTGAAAAATTAAAGTCTAGAACTGTAAACTCGAGAAATCGAAAAATTTAGAAATTTAAAAATGGAAAAATTAAAATATGAAAAAGTAGAAAAATTGAGAAATTGAAATATAAAACAATGGAAAAATTGAAAAATCCAAAGTTTAAAAAATGAAAAACTAAAAATCCAAGAATAAAAAATCGAAAAATCCAGAAGGCGAAAAATCGAAAAGTCGAAAAAATTTAAAAATCGAAAAACCAAGATGGCAAAATTAAAAAATCGAAAATTTAAAACAACGAAAAATTAAAATACATAAAGGAAAATTGTAAAATCGAGAAACCCAAACATGAAAAGATCAAAAAAACAAAAATTGGAAAATCTAAAATTTAAAAATCCAGAAATTGAATAATCGGTTAATTGAAAAATCGAAACGTCGAAAAATTGAAAAGCCTAAAATTTTAAAATGGAAAAGTTAAAATATCGAAAAGTTGAAAAATGAGAAATCGAAATAAAACATTTAAAAAATTGAAAAATCTAAAGTTTAAAATCGAAAAACTGAAAAATCGAAAAATTGAAGAATTGAAAAAAATAGAAACTTTGGCAAGTCGAAAAATGCGAAAATAAAAAAAATAATTAGTTCAGTAATCGAAAAATTGAAAATTTAGAATCGTTTGAAAAGTTGAAAAATCGAAATATTTAAAAATCGCAAAACTCAAATATCGAAACATTGAAAAATAGAAGAAAAATTGTAGAATCGAAAAACTGAAAAATCACAAAATTGGAAAAATGCGAAAATAAAAAAAAGATTAGTTCAGAAATCGGAAAACTGAAAATTTAGAAACGTTTGAAAAATTGAAAAATAGAAGAAAAATTGTAGAATCGAAAAATTGAAAAATCACAAAATTGAACGAAATATCCAAAAATTAATAAATTAAAAAATTGAGAAACCGAAAAGTCAAAAAGCAAATTCGAAAAATCGCAAAGTTAAAAATTCGAAAAATTGAAAAATCAAAAACTTGAAAAATCTAAAAATTGAAGAAATGAAAGATGGAAACTTTGGGAAGTGGAGAAATGGGAAAATAAAAAATAGATTAATTGAGAAATCCGAAAACTGAAAATTCAGAAAAGTCAAAATTTGAAAAATTAAAAAATATTGAAGAACTGAAAAATCTAAAATTTAAAACAGTGAAAAATTAAAATATCGTAAAATTCAAAAATGGAAAAATCCAAACATCAAAAAAATCAACAAATCGAAACTAGAAAATTTTAAAAATTGAAAAATTAAAATATGGAAAAGTTGAGAAATCTAAAGTCTAAGAAACGAAAAACTGAAAATCCAAAAATAAATCGAAAAATCCACAAGTCGAAAAGTCGAAGAATCGAAATAGTGAAAAATCTCAAAACTGAAAGAAATATTCAAAAATTGTGGATTTAAAACAATTGAGAAATCGAAAAACCAATAAAGCGAAGTCGAAAAATCGAAGAATTGAAGAGTGAAAAATCGAAACTTTAAGAAGTGGGAAAATCAAAAATAGATTACTTGAGAAATCGGAAAACTGAAAATTTAGCAACGTCAAAATCTGAA
Source organism: Zophobas morio (assembly GCF_036711695.1). Classification (NCBI taxonomy): domain Eukaryota; kingdom Metazoa; phylum Arthropoda; class Insecta; order Coleoptera; family Tenebrionidae; genus Zophobas; species Zophobas morio. Next base: position 14,484 of record NW_026973143.1, on the reverse strand, counting down.
AAATTGAAAAATAGAAATACTGAAGAACTGAAAAAAAAATCGAGAAATCGAAAAATCTATATTTTAAAACATTGTACAAAAAATATCGCAAAATTGAAGAATCTAGAGATCCAAACACCAAAATATAAAAATTCGGAAATTTAAAATTTAAAAAATTGAAAAATCGAGAAATCCAAAAATCGAAACATTCCGAGATAGCGAAAAATCAGAGGATCGAGAAATTGAGGAGTCGGAAGCCGAAAACAAAAGTTAAAAATTGAAAAATTGATAAATCGAGAAATTTTAAAAAAGAAAAATTGGAAAATCGAAAATTAAAAATTCGAAAAATTGAATTATAGAAGAACTGAAAACTTGAGATATCGAAAAACCTAGAATTTTAAAAATTGAAATATTAAAACATCGAAAAGTTGAAATTTTGAGAAATCGAAGTATAAAACAGTCGAAAAATTTAAAAATCTCATCACTGAAATAAATATGCAAAAAACTGAGAAATTAAAAAAATGGAAAATTGAGAAATCGAAAAACTAAAAAAGCAAAGTCGAAAAATCGTAAGCTTAAAAAACTGAACAATTGAAAATTTAAAAATTCGGAAAATTGAAAAATTAAAATCTAGAACTGGAAACTCGAAAAATTTAGAAATTTAAAAATGAAACAATTAAAATATGAAAAAGTTGAAAAATTGAGAAATTGAAATATAAAACAATCGAAAAATTGAAAAATCCAAAGTTTAAAAAATGAAAAACTGAAAATCGAAAAATCCAGAACTCGAAAAGTCGAAATACTAAAAAATCCCAAAACTCAAATATGTATCGAAAAATTGAAGAAAATTGTGGAATCAAAAAACTGAAAAATCACAAAATTGAACGAAATGTCCAAAAATTAGGAGATTAAAAATTGAGAAACCGAAAAGTCAAGAAAGCAAAGTCGAAAAATCGCAAAGTTAAAAAATTGGAAAATCAAAAACCGGGGAAATCGAAAATTTGAAGAACTGAAGAAATGAACGATGGAAACTTTGGGAAATGGAGAAATGGGAAAATAAAAAATTAATTAATTGAGAAATCCGAAAACTGAAAATTCAGAAAGGTCAAAGTTTGAAAAATTAAAAAATATTAAAGAACTGAAAAATCGAAAAATCTAAAATTTAAAACAGTGAAAAATTAAAATATCGTAAAATTGAAAAATAGAGAAATCCAAACATCAAAAAATCAAAAAAATAGGAATTCTAAAATGTAAAATTTAAAAATCGAAAAACTGAAAAATCAACGAATCGAGAAATCGAAACTAGAAAATTCTAAAAGTTGGAAAATTGAAAAATCGGATAATTCAAAAATCGAAAAATCGAAACATCGTAAAATTCAAAAACTGAGACATCGAGAAATCGAAAAATCAAAAGATCGAAAAATTGAGAAACCGATATACGCCAAAATCGAAAAGTTAAAAATGGAAACATTGATAAATCGAGAAATTGAACAATCAAAACATGGAAACATCCGAATCTCGATAAATAGAGATGTCAAAAAATTGAAAAATTCGGAAAATTTAAAAATTAAAATCTAGAACTGGAAACTCGAAAAATCGAAAAATCTAAAAATTTAAATATTAAAATTTGGAAAAGTTGAAAAATTGAGAAATTGAAATATAAAACAATCGAAAAATTGAAAAATCCAAAGTTTAAAAAATGAAAAACTGAAAATCCAAAAATAAAAGATCGAAAAATCCATAAGTCGAAGAATCGAAATAGTGAAAAATCTCAAAACTGAAAGAAATATCCAGAAATTGAGGATTTAAAAAATTGGAAAATTGAGAAATCAAAAAACCGATAAAACGAAGTCGAAGAATTGAAGAACTGAATCGAAACTTTGAGAAGTGGGAAAATCAAAAATAGATTAAATGAGGAGAAATCGGAAAACTGAAAATTTAGCAATGTCAAAATCTGAAAAATTGAAAAATAGAAGTACTGAAGAACTGAAAAATCAAATAATCGAGAAATCCAAACATCAAAAAATAAAAATTCGAAAATTTAAAACTTAAAAATCGAAAAATTGAAAAATCGGATAACTAAAAAACCGAAACATTGAAAAATCGGAAAATCGAGCAATTGAAAAGCCCAAAAGTAAAAACCGAGAAATCTAAAACTCGAAACATCGAAAAATTAAAAACTGGGACATCGAGAAATCGAAAAATCAAAGGATCCAGAAATTGAGGAGTCGGAAGCCGAAAAGAAATGTTAAAAATTGATAAATTGATAAATTGAGAAATTTTAAAAGAGAAAAATTGGAAAATCAAAAATTAATAAAAATTCGAAAAATTGAAATATAGAAGAACTGAAAACTTGAGATATCGAAAAACCTAGAATTTTAAAAATTGAAATGTTAAAACATCGAAAAGTTGAAATTTTGAGAAATCGAAGTATAAAACAGTCGAAAAATTTAAAAATCTCATAACTGAAATAAATATGCAAAAAACTGAGAAATTAAAAAAATGGAAAATTGAGAAATCGAAAAACTAAAAAAGCAAAGTCGAAAAATCGTAAGCTTAAAAAACTGAACAATTGAAAATTTAAAAATTCGGAAAATTGAAAAATTAAAATCTAGAACTGGAAACTCGAGAAATCGAAAAATTTAGAAATTTAAAAATGGAAAAATAAAATATGAAAAATTTGAAAAATTGAGAAATTGAAATATAAAGCAATCGAAAAATTGAAAAATCCAAAGTTTAAAAAATGAAAAACTGAAAATCCAAGAATAAAAAATCGAAAAATCCAGAAGGCGAAAAATCGAAAAGTCGAAAAATTTTAAAAATCAAAAAACCAAGATGGCAAAATTAAAAAATCGAAAATTTAAAACAACGAAAAATTCGAATGCATAAAGGAAATTGTAAAATCGAGAAACCCAAATATGAAAAGATCAAAAAAATAAAAATTGGAAAATCTAAAATTTAAAAATCCAGAAATTGAACAATCGGTTAATTGGAAAATCGAAAATTTTAAAATTCCGAAAATGGACATATAGACGCACTGAAAACTCGAGAAATTGAAAAACCTAAAATTTTAAAATGGAAAAGTTGAAAAATGGGAAATCGAAATAAAACAGTTAAAAAATTCGAGGAATCGAAAATCCAGAACTCGAAAAGTCGAAATACTAAAAAATCCGAAAACTCAAATATCGAAAAATTGAGAAATAGAAGAAAAATTGTAAAATGGAAAAACTGAAAAATCACAAAATTGAACGAAATATCCAAAAATTAGGAAATTACAAAATTGAGAAACCGAAAAGTCAAAAAAGCAAGGTCGGAAAATCGCAAAGTTAAAAAATGGGAAAATCGAAAATTTGAAGAACTGAAGAAATGAAAGATGGAAACTTTGGGAAGTGGAGAAATCCGAAAACTGAAAATTCAGAAAAGTCAAAATTTGAAAAATTAAAAAATATTGAAGAACTGAAAAATCTAAAATTTATAACATTGAAAAATTCAAATTCATCTAGGAAAATTGTAAAATCGAGAAATTCAAACATCAAAGAATCAAAAAAATAAAAAATCGAAAATCTAAAATTTAAAATCAACGAATCGAGAAATCGAAACTTGAAAATTTAAAAAATCGAGAAACCGAAAAGTAAAAAATCGAAAAACCGACAAATCGAAAAATCGAGGACTGGAAAAGTCGAGAAGTCGAAAAATCGCAAAATTGAGAAACCGAAATGGACCAAAATCGAAAAGTTAAAAATGGAAAAATTGGAAAATCGAGAGATTGAACAATCAAAACATCGAAACATCCGAATCTTGAGAAATCGAAAAATTAAGAAATTGAAATATAAAACAATCGAAAAATTGAAAAACCTGAAGTTTAAAAAATGAAAAACTGAAAATCCAAAAATAAAAAATCGAAAAGTCGAAGAATCGAAATAGTGAAAAATCTCAAAAATGGAAGAAACGTCCAAAAATTGAGGATCTAAAAAACTGGAAAATTGGGAAATCGAAAAACCAATAGAGCGAAGTCGAAAAATCGAAGAATTGAAGAACCGAAAAATCGAAACTTTGAAAAGTGGGAAAATCAAAACTTTGAGAAGTGGGAAAATCAAAAATAGATTAATTGAGAAATGGGAAAACTGAAAATTTAGCAATGTCAAAATCTGAAAAATTGAAAAATAGAAATACTGAAATATCAAAAAATTGAGAAATCGAAAAATCTAAAATTTAAGACCTTGAACAATTAAAATATCGCAAAATTGAAGAATCGAAAAATCCAAACATCAAAAAATAAAAATTCGGAAATTTAAATTTAAAAATCTTGAAGCTGAGAAAATCGAAAATCGAGAATTCGAAACTCCAGAATTTAAAAAATCGAAAAACTGAAAAATTGGAAAATCGAGGAATTGAAAAGCCCAAAAGTAAAAAATTTAAAAACCAAGAAATCCAAACATCGAAAAATTAAAAACTGAGACATCGAGCAATCAAAAAATCAGAGGATCGAAGAATTGAATAACTGAAAATTCGAAATTTTGAGAAGTGGGAAAATCAAAAATAAATTAATTGAGAAATCGAAAATCTGAAAAATTGAAAAATAGAAATACTGAAAAATCGACAAACCAAGATTCGAAACTCCAGAATTTAAAAAATCGGGTAGCTAAAAAATGGAAACACTGAAAAAAATCGGAAAATCGAGACATTGAAAAGCCCTAAAGTAAAAAATCGAAAAAAAAATTTATAAATCGAGAAATTTTAAAAAAGAAAAATTGGAAAATCGAAAATTTCAAAATTCGAAAAATTGAAATATAGAACTGAAAACTCGAGATATCGAAAAACCTAAAATTTTAAAAATTGAAATATTAAAACATCAAAAAGTTGAACAATTGAGAAATCGAAGTATAAAACAGTCGAAAAATAAAAAAATCTAAAGTTTAACAATAAATTGAAAATCCAAAAAGTAAAAATTCGAGAAATCAAAAAAAATCCAGCAATCCAAAAATCGAAAAATCGAAATATTGAAAAATCTCATAACTGAAATAAACATGCAAAAAATTGAGAAATTAAAAAATTGGAAAATTGAGAAATCGAAAAACTAAAAATGCAAAGTCGAAAAATCGTAAGCTTAAAAAATTGAACAATTAAAAATTTAAAAATTCGGAAAATTGAAAAGTTTAAATCTAGAACGGAAACTCGAGAAATCGAAAAATCTAGAAATTGAAAAATTAGAAAATTAAAATATGGAAAAGTTGAAAAATTAAGAAATCAAAATATCGAAAAATTGAAAAATCTGCAGTTTAAAAAATGAAAAACTGAAAGTCCAAAAATAAAAAATCGAAAATATAGAAGTCGAGAAAATCGAAAAGTCGAAGGATTGAAATAGTAAAAAATCTCAAAACTGAAAGAAATATCCAAAAATTGAGGATTTGAAAAATTGGAAAATTGAGAAATCGAAAAACCAATAAAACGAAGTCGAAAAACTGAAAATTCGAAATTTTAAGAAGTGGGAAAATCAAAAATAAATTAATTGAGAAATCGGAAAACTGAAAATGTAAAACATTGAACAATTAAAATATCGCAAAATTGAAGAATGGAGAAATCCAAACATCAAAAATTTAAAAAACAAATATTCGGAAATTTACAATTTAAAAATCGAAAAACTTAAAAATCGACATCGAGAATTCGAAACTCCAGAATTTAAAAAATTGAAAAATCGGAAAATCGAGAAATTGAAAAGCCTAAAAGTAAAAAATCGAAAAATCGAGAAATCCAAAAATCGAAACATCGAAAAATTAAAAACTGAGACATCGAAAAATCAGAGGATGGAGAAATTGAGGAGTCGGAAAGAAAAGTTAAAAATTGATAAATCGAAAAATTTCATAAAAGAAAAATTGGAAAATCGAAAATTTAAAAATTCGAAAAATTGAAATATAGAAGAACTGAAAAGTCGAGATATCGAAAAACCGAGAATTTTAAAAAATGAAATATTAAAACATCGAAAAGTTGAGAAATTGAGAAGTCCAAATATAAAACAGTCGAAATATTGAAAAATCTAAAGTTTGACAATAAATTGAAAATCCAAAAAGTAAACAATCGAAAAATCGAAATATTGAAACACCGGAAAATTGAAATATTGAAAAATTGAGACATCTAAAGTTTGAAAAATCGAGAAATCGAAAAGCCGAAAAATCTCAATAGCGTATTTATAAATCACAAGTTCAGGACTATGCTACATTTAACATTTTCATTTAAATAACATTATAAATTGGAAAATTTTGTTTTTTTCTAAAAATCTTGACGTCTAAGGTGAAAACTCAACACAGATGCATAAATCGTAAACGGAGGATCTAAAATTTAAATTACATCTACTACTGTAAAATTTGAATATATACTTAAACAATGGTAGGACTTAATAGTCTTCAGCTATGGAGTTAGACAGCTGAATTAATATTATAATATAAGTGGTAACCCCTCCAATAATCTGAAAACAACGACTCTAGAGGCACAACTCGTAAAATTTGGCGAACTTACAGAAAATATCAGCGTGTAGTTGATGGAAAAAAATCCGGCGGCGTTAAACTCAACTTCCTCGTTTGCTATCTGTAGAGAAAACATCTCGATTTCGTCCCTAATATCACAATCTTCGGTATCGATCCTGTGGATAAGTTCGCCAGTTCTCTTGACCTGTGGACACAGTTGTGATTAAAATGTTCAAAATTTTCAAATTATACCTCTTCAATAGTTGAATAACAAGCGTCACAAATGTATACCACGTTCATTACGAACGTCACATTGGCCAAAAGTGGGTTGAAAACGTCAATCGCGTAAAAAACCGACGTCTTTAGTACGACGTTCAAGTAAAAAATAGAAATAACGATAATCACGAAACTAACAGCGAACATCAAGAGAAGAATCAACCCGAAAGCGTCATTAAAAAGTCGGACAAGTTTCGACAAGTGGTGGTGCAAAGCACAGATTTTGCTCAGAGTGAGCAAGTGCTCAACGTTGCTCTGTTTCGACGTTCTGGCACCACTTTTCTTAAACCGATCAACCAAACTCAAAATCAGCTTATTCAGGATGGTAAATCGGGCTTTTAACATCAACACTAGCTCCCCAGTCTGGTGACAAATCACCGAATTCATCATAATTAAAACGTACGCCATGGACTCCACCACCATATTCGACCCTTTCGGCAGAGTAATATACACCAAAGTACCCACATTCGCAACCACAATCACGTGTCTAACCAAACACTGAACCAGAATTTTTTTCTGCCATTTGGTGTAGTTCATCCGGGTACCCATCGCCTGCAACTGAGTGTCGAATTCGATCACTTTCACCAAAAAATCTACGAATAAATCGCGCTTTGTGGTGGCACAAACCCATGCAGTGACCATGTAGACCACATTCCCTGCCAAAATCATGATATCGGTGGCTTTGTAAATCAAAAGCGTGTCGACGATGGCGGTGGTGTACACGCTGTAATAAATCGCCGGCAAGTAGGCAACCACAGCCAAGAAATTCAAAAAGGAGTGCAGTTTTGAGGGTTCGAAGCTGGTTTCGTTGAAGGTGATGAAGCCGAAGATTTTGCTCTGGAGGAGGAGAAGTCTAATAGAGTGGAGGAATTTTTGGGAGAGTTTGTCGTCGGTTTTATGAAATTGGATTATCTTCGCCATGGCGATACAATGGTACGAATGTGAATAGATTTAATTGAAACTACCTATCTAGGTAATTTGTTATTGGTGATTGATTACGTGCGTAATTGATTTCAATTGGTGTCTAATTACAAAATACAAACATGTTTGTCGTTTGCTTTTATTTAAACATGAAAAAATTAATGTTTAGCTAGACTGGCTGCAAGTTGTATTAATATGATGATGTATGTAGTGACGCCGCCGATGATCTACAAACAAATATAATTTTCGTGCATCTCCTCGATGTATTTGTTTTACCGTGAAGAGCAGCTGATGATCGATCGGGAATAGTCCAGCTGCACTAAACTCCACGTCGTGACTAACGATCTGCAAAGAAAACATCTCGATTTCGTCGACGACGTCGTAATTGTCGGTGTCAATTTGGTGAATGTATTTGCCAGTTCTGCAATTGTTTAATCCTGTGTTCCAATATTATATGAAAAAATGAACTAAGTCCGTCTTGAATGGTCGGTACTAAGGTCTACCAGTCAATGTTTCCTTGAAAAAAAGTTACTTATTTCAAACAAGAAAAAAGAAAAAGTACTCGTCGAACTCGTCATCACTTCGATAGCCATCTGTAGATGGTAATTCCGTGTAAAATGACTGAAACTCCTCCGACACGAACAACTTCAGTTCTTGCAGTTGATCGCATTTTTTCCAAGCATAATATAACGCTTCAAGGTTAGATTTCCAGATATAAGATACAGAAAAAAACGAAAACGTTCCTTGGCATGAAAAAATTTTAATTTAAAAAATGAAGGACCCAACCACATATTAGGGAACCATTCTAAATGTGCATAATCTTGAATTTGTGATTAAAAATACTTTATTGAGATTATTCGGCTTTTAGATTTCTCAATTTTTCTACTTTAGAATTTTTCCATTCTTCAAATTTTCGGTTTCTCCATTTTTTTATTTTTCGATTTTTCAATTTTCCGGGGCTTAATGATTGACATCTTTTTCTTAATGTATATAGTTTTTTTTTTTTTTCAAAAACACGATACTTAAAACGTAATTCTAATTTCATATTCACTCATTCATATTTTAAATATTTTCTTTTTGAAAGAAAAGTAGTGTATTACGAAAAACAAAATCAAAGGATAAGCCCCACCCACCCGCCCCATCTCAATTGTGATTAATTTTTTTATTCGTTGTGAGACGGAGGGCGGAGCTTAAATGCAGAGTTCATATTTATCCACAAAAAAATACCATGTGAAATATGTTAAAAAAAATGAGAAAGTGCAAAATTGAAATATCTTTACTATTTTGTAGAGAACTCTGGATTTTGCAGTTAAGCTCCTCCCCTCAATCTGACATCAAATGAAAAATTCATCAGAATTGAGATAGGGTGGGTGGGTGGGGTTTAAGCATTGACATCTTTTTCTTAATGAATATAGTTTTTTTTTTTTTTTCAAAAACACGATACTTAAATTCACTCTTTGATATTTTAAATATTTTACTGTTGAAAGAAGACTGGTATATTACGAAAAACAAAATCAAAGGATTAGCCCCACCCACCCGCCCCATCTCAATTGTGATTAATTTTTTTATTCGTTGTGAGACGGAGGGCGGAGCTTAAATGCAGAGTTCATATTTTTCTACAAAAAATTACCATGTGAAATATGTTAAAAAAATAAGGAAGTGCAAAATTAAAATATCTTTACTATTTTGTAGAGAACTCTGGATTTTGCAGTTAAGCTCCGCCCCTCAATCTGACATCACATGAAAAATTCATCAGAATTGAGATAGGGTGGGTGGGTGGGGCTTAATCATTAACATCTTTTTCATAATGTATATAGTTTTTTTTTTTCAAAAACACGATACTTAAATTCACTCTTTGATATTTTAAGTATTTTACTGTTGAAAGAAGACTAGTATATTACGAAAAAAAAATAAATAAATAAAAGGATAAGCCCCACCCGCCCACCCGATCTCAATTGTGATTAATTTTTTTATTCGTTGTGAGACGGAGGGCGGAGCTTAAATGCAGAGTTCATATTTTTCTACAAAAAATTACCATGTGAAATATGTTTAAAAAAAAATTGAGGAATTGCAAAATTGAAATATCTTTACTATTTTATAGAGAACTCTGGATTTTGCAGTTAAGCTCCGCCCCTCAATCTGACATCAAATGAAAAATTCATCAGAATAGAGATAGGGTGGGTGGGTGGGGCTTAAGCATTGACATCTTTTTCTTAATGAATATAGTTTTTTTTTTTTTTTCAAAAACACGATACTTAAATTCAGTCTTTGATATTTTAAGTATTTTACTGTTGAAAGAAGACTAGTATATTATGAAAAAAAATTGAAAGGATAAGCCCCACCCACCCACCCCTTCTCAATTGTGATTAATTTTTTTATTTGTTGTGAGACGGAGGGCGGAGCTTAAATGCAGAGTTCATATTTATCTACAAAAAATGACCATGTGAAATATGTTAAAAAAAAATGAAGAAGTGCAAAATTGAAATATCTTTACTATTTTGTAGAGAACTCTGGATTTTGCAGTTAAGCTCCGCCCCTCAGTCTGACATCAAATGAAAAATTCATCAGAATTGAGATAGGGTGGGTGGGTGGGGCTTAATCATTGACATTTTTTCTTAAAGAATATAGTTTTTTTTTTTTTCAAAAACACGATACTTACATTCACTCTTTGATATTTTAAGTATTTTACTGTTGAAAGAAGACTAGTATATTACGAAAAAAAAATAAAATAAAGGATAAGCACCACCCACCCACCCGATCTCAATTGTGGTTAATTTTTTTATTCGTTGTGAGACGGAGGGCGGAGCTTAAACGCAGAGTTCATATTTATCTACAAAAAATTACCATATGAAATATGTTAAAAAAAATGAGAAAGTGCAAAATTGAAATATCTTTACTATTTTGTAGAGAACTCTGGATTTTGCAGTTAAGCTTCTCCTCTCAATCTGACATCAAATAAAAAATTTATCAGAATTGAGATAGGGTGGGTGGGTGGGGCTTAATTATTGACATCTTTTTCTTAATGTATATAGTTTTTTTTTTTTTCAAAAACACGATACTTAAATTCCCTTTTTGATATTTTAAGTATTTTACTGTTGAGAGAAAACTAGTATATTACGAAAAAAAAAAAATAAAAGGATAAGCCCCACCCACCCACCCGATCTCAATTGTGATTAATTTTTTTATTCGTTGTGAGACGGAGGGCGGAGCTTAAACGCAGAGTTCATATTTATCTACAAAAAATTACCATATGAAATATGTTAAAAAAAATGAGAAAGTGCAAAATTGAAATATCTTTACTATTTTGTAGAGAACTCTGGATTTTGCAGTTAAGCTCCTCCTCTCAATCTGACATCAAATGAAAAATTCATCAGAATTGAGATAGGGTGGGTGGGTGGGGCTTAATTATTGACATCTTTTTCTTAATGTATATAGTTTTTTTTTTTTTTTTCAAAAACACGATACTTAAATTCCCTTTTTGATATTTTAAGTATTTTACTGTTGAAAGAAAACTAGTATATTACGAAAAAAAAAAAAATAAAAGGATAAGCCCCACCCACCCACCCGATCTCAATTGTGATTAATTTTTTTATTCGTTGTGAGACGGAAGGCGGAGCTTAAACGCAGAGTTCATATATATCTACAAAAAATTACCATGTGATATATGTTAAAAAAAATGAGAAAGTGCAAAATTGAAATATCTTTACTATTTTGTAGAGAACTCTGGATTTTGCAGTTAAGCTCCTCCTCTCAATCTGACATCAAATGAAAAATTCATCAGAATTGAGATAGGGTGGGTGGGTGGGGCTTAATTATTGACATCTTTTTCTTAATGTATATAGTTTTTTTGTTTTCAAAAACACGATACTTAAATTCACATTTTGATATTTTAAGTATTTTACTGTTGAAAGAAGAGTAGTATATTACGAAAAAAAAGTATAAAAGGATAAGCCCCACCCACCCACCCGATCTCAATTGTGATTAATTTTTTTATTCGTTGTGAGACGGAAGGCGGAGCTTAAACGCAGAGTTCATATATATCTACAAAAAATTACCATGTGATATATGTTAAAAAAAATGAGAAAGTGCAAAATTGAAATATCTTTACTATTTTGTAGAGAACTCTGGATTTTGCAGTTAAGCTCCTCCTCTCAATCTGACATCAAATGAAAAATTCATCAGAATTGAGATAGGGTGGGTGGGTGGGGCTTAATTATTAACATCTTTTTCTTAATGTATATAGTTTTTTTGTTTTCAAAAACACGATACTTAAATTCACGTTTTGATATTTTAAGTATTTTACTGTTGAAAGAAGAGTAGTATATTACGAAAAAAAAGTATAAAAGGATAAGCCCCACCCACCCACCCGATCTCAATTGTGATTAATTTTTTTATTCGTTGTGAGACGGAGGGCGGAGCTTAAATACAGAGTTCATATTTATCTTCAAAAAATTATCATGTGAAATATGTTAAAAACAATGAGAAAGTGCAAAATTGAAATATCTTTACTATTTTGTAGAGAACTCTGGATTTTGCAGTTAAGCTCCTCCTCTTAATCTGACATCAAATGAAAAATTCATCAGAATTGAGATAGGGTGGGTGGGTGGGGCTTAATCATTGACATTTTTTCTTAAAGAATATAGTTTTTTTTTTTTTCAAAAACACGATACTTACATTCACTCTTTGATATTTTAAGTATTTTACTGTTGAAAGAAGACTAGTATATTACGAAAAAAAAAAAAAAATAAAAGATAAGCACCACCCACCCACCCGATCTCAATTGTGGTTAATTTTTTTATTCGTTGTGAGACGGAGGGCGGAGCTTAAACGCAGAGTTCATATTTATCTACAAAAAATTACCATATGAAATATGTTAAAAAATGAGGAAGTGCAAAATTGAAATATCTTTACTCTTTTGTAGAGAACTCTGGATTTTGCAGTTAAGCTCCGCTCCTCAATCTGACATCAAAAGAAAAATTCATCAGAATTGAGATAGGGTGGGTGGGTGGGGCTTAATCATTGACATCTTTTTCTTAATGTATATAGTTTTTTTTTCAAAAACACGATACTTAAATTCACTATTTGATATTTTAAGTATTTTACTGTTGAAAGAAGACTAGTATATTACAAAAACAAAAACAAAAGGATAAGCCCCACCCACCCGCCGGATCTAAATTGTGATTAATTTTTTTATTCGTTGTGAGACGGAGGGCGGAGTTTAAATGCAGAGTTCATATTTTTCTACAAAAAATTACCATGTGAAATATGTTAAAAAAATGAGGAAGTGAAAAATTAAAATATCTTTACTATTTTGTAGAGAACTCTGGATTTTGCAGTTAAGCTCCTCCCCTCAATCTGACATCAAATGAAAAATTCATCAGAATTGAGATAGGGTGGGTGGGTGGGGCTTAATCATTGACATGTTTTTCTTAATGTATATAGTTTTTTTTTTTTCAAAAACACGATACTTAAATTCACTCTTTGATATTTTAAGTATTTTACTGTTGAAAGAAGACTAGTATATTACGAAAAAGAAAATCAAAGGATTAGCCCCGCCCACCCGCCCCATCTCAATTGTGATTAATTTTTTTAATCGTTGTGAGACGGAGGGCGGAGCTTAAATGCAAAGTTCATATTTTTCTACAAAAAATTACCATGTGAAATATGTTTCAAAAAATGAGGAAGTGCAAAATTAAAATATCTTTACTATTTTGTAGAGAACTCTGGATTTTGCAGTTAAGCTCCGCCCCTCAATCTGACATCAAATAAAAAATTCATCAGAATTGAGATAGGGTGGGTGGGTGGGGCTTAATCATTAACATTTTTTTCATAATGTATATAGTTTTTTTTTTTTTCAAAAACACGATACTTAAAACATAATTCTAATCTCAAATTCACTGTTTGGTGTTTTAAGTATTTTACTGTTGAAAGAAGACTAGCATAGTACGAAAAAAAAATGAAAGGATAAGCCCCACCCACCCGCCCCATCTCAATTGTGATTAATTTTTTTAATCGTTGTGAGACGGAGGGCGGAGCTTAAATGCAAAGTTCATATTTTTCTACAAAAAATTACCATGTGAAATATGTTTCAAAAAATGAGGAAGTGCAAAATTAAAATATCTTTACTATTTTGTAGAGAACTCTGGATTTTGCAGTTAAGCTCCGCCCCTCAATCTGACATCAAATAAAAAATTCATCAGAATTGAGATAGGGTGGGTGGGTGGGGCTTAATCATTAACGTTTTTTTCATAATGTATATAGTTTTTTTTTTTTCAAAAACACGATACTTAAAACATAATTCTAATCTCAAATTCACTGTTTGGTGTTTTAAGTATTTTACTGTTGAAAGAAGACTAGCATAGTACGAAAAAAAAATGAAAGGATAAGCCCCACCCACCCGCCCCATCTCAATTGTGATTAATTTTTTTATTCGTCGTGAGACGGGGGGCGGAGCTTAAATGCAGAGTTCATATTTTTCTACAAGAATTGCAAATCAAAAATCTGGGAGACCGAAAAATTACAAAATCGGAAAAATTCCAAAATATGTAGAAAGGGAATATTAAAGTTTGAAAATTAGAAAACCTAAAATCGGAAAACTGTCAAGTTAAAAAATTGAAGTAAGAAAAATTGACAAATGGAAAATTTGAAAATGGAAATATTAAAACTCGAAACATTGTACAATTAAAAAATTGCTCTAGAAAAATTTTATTTATATGGTTTACTTCCGAATCTACTATTCTCGTTATAAAAGAAGTCAACCCATCAGACAAATTCTAAAGAAAAGATTGTAAATTTAAAAAACTTTATTTGAATTCGCAGGAATAAATAGTAATAGTGAAATAGGTCT
>NW_026973142.1:0-34639 GCF_036711695.1 Zophobas morio | reverse complement strand
CTAGAAACTGTATTTTTGTCGATTTTTATTGAATTTGAACTATATTTCAACGTTTTTTGATGGTTCTGAGCCACCAAACACACTTAAAGCATGCAGAATCGACTCAGAATAGGAAAAGGAGACGTTTAGGTCAATTTTATGCATTCTGGCGTTCGTAGATACAAGAAAACTGTTAAAATTCTTCAGAAACGTCACTTTTGAAGTGTTTTCTTGTACTTTTAAGCCAATCAGATACCCTACGGGCTCGGAAAGTGCAACGAAACCATCAAATTTTAGCTAGAAACTGTATTTTTGTCGATTTTTATTGAATTTGAACTATATTTCAACGTTTTTTGATGGTTCTGAGCCACCAAACTCACTTAAAGCATGCAGAATCGACTCAGAATAGGAAAAGGAGACGTTTAGGTCAATTTTATGCATTCTGGCGTTCGTAGATACAAGAAAACTGTTAAAATTCTTCAGAAACGTCACTTTTGAAGTGTTTTCTTGTACTTTTAAGCCAATCAGATACCCTACGGGCTCGGAAAGTGCAACGAAACCATCAAATTTTAGCTAGAAACTGTATTTTTGTCGATTTTTATTGAATTTGAACTATATTTCAACGTTTTTTGATGGTTCTGAGCCACCAAACACACTTAAAGCATGCAGAATCGACTCAAAATAGGAAAAGGAGACGTTTAGGTCAATTTTATGCATTCTGGCGTTCGTAGATACAAGAAAACTGTTAAAATTCTTTAGAAACGTCACTTTTGAAGTGTTTTCTTGTACTTTTAAGCCAATCAGATACCCTACGGGCTCGGAAAGTGCAACGAAACCATCAAATTTTAGCTAGAAACTGTATTTTTGTCGATTTTTATTGAATTTGAACTATATTTCAACGTTTTTTGATGGTTCTGAGCCACCAAACACACTTAAAGCATGCAGAATCGACTCAGAATAGGAAAAGGAGACGTTTAGGTCAATTTTATGCATTCTGGCGTTCGTAGATACAAGAAAACTGTTAAAATTCTTCAGAAACGTCACTTTTGAAGTGTTTTCTTGTACTTTTAAGCCAATCAGATACCCTACGGGCTCGGAAAGTGCAACGAAACCATCAAATTTTAGCTAGAAACTGTATTTTTGTCGATTTTTATTGAATTTGAACTATATTTCAACGTTTTTTGATGGTTCTGAGCCACCAAACACACTTAAAGCATGCAGAATCTACTCAGAATAGGAAAAGGAGACGTTTAGGTCAATTTTATGCATTCTGGCGTTCGTAGATACAAGAAAACTGTTAAAATTCTTCAGAAACGTCACTTTTGAAGTGTTTTCTTGTACTTTTAAGCCAATCAGATACCCTACGGGCTCGGAAAGTGCAACGAAACCATCAAATTTTAGCTAGAAACTGTATTTTTGTCGATTTTTATTGAATTTGAACTATATTTCAACGTTTTTTGATGGTTCTGAGCCACCAAACACACTTAAAGCATGCAGAATCGACTCAGAATAGGAAAAGGAGACGTGTAGGTCAATTTTATGCATTCTGGCGTTCGTAGATACAAGAAAACTGTTAAAATTCTTCAGAAACGTCACTTTTGAAGTGTTTTCTTGTACTTTTAAGCCAATCAGATACCCTACGGGCTCGGAAAGTGCAACGAAACCATCAAATTTTAGCTAGAAACTGTATTTTTGTCGATTTTTATTGAATTTGAACTATATTTCAACGTTTTTTGATGGTTCTGAGCCACCAAACACACTTAAAGCATGCAGAATCTACTCAGAATAGGAAAAGGAGACGTTTAGGTTAATTTTATGCATTCTGGCGTTCGTAGATACAAGAAAACTGTTAAAATTCTTCAGAAACGTCACTTTTGAAGTGTTTTCTTGTACTTTTAAGCCAATCAGATACCCTACGGGCTCGGAAAGTGCAACGAAACCATCAAATTTTAGCTAGAAACTGTATTTTTGTCGATTTTTATTGAATTTGAACTATATTTCAACGTTTTTTGATGGTTCTGAGCCACCAAACACACTTAAAGCATGCAGAATCGACTCAGAATAGGAAAAGGAGACGTTTAGGTCAATTTTATGCATTCTGGCGTTCGTAGATACAAGAAAACTGTTAAAATTCTTCAGAAACGTCACTTTTGAAGTGTTTTCTTGTACTCTTAAGCCAATCAGATACCCTACGGGCTCGGAAAGTGCAACGAAACCATCAAATTTTAGCTAGAAACTGTATTTTTGTCGATTTTTATTGAATTTGAACTATATTTCAACGTTTTTTGATGGTTCTGAGCCACCAAACACACTTAAAGCATGCAGAATCGACTCAGAATAGGAAAAGGAGACGTTTAGGTCAATTTTATGCATTCTGGCGTTCGTAGATACAAGAAAACTGTTAAAATTCTTCAGAAACGTCACTTTTGAAGTGTTTTCTTGTACTTTTAAGCCAATCAGATACCCTACGGGCTCGGAAAGTGCAACGAAACCATCAAATTTTAGCTAGAAACTGTATTTTTGTCGATTTTTATTGAATTTGAACTATATTTCAACGTTTTTTGATGGTTCTGAGCCACCAAACACACTTAAAGCATGCAGAATCGACTCAGAATAGGAAAAGGAGACGTTTAGGTCAATTTTATGCATTCTGGCGTTCGTAGATACAAGAAAACTGTTAAAATTCTTCAGAAACGTCACTTTTGAAGTGTTTTCTTGTACTTTTAAGCCAATCAGATGCCCTACGGGCTCGGAAAGTGCAACGAAACCATCAAATTTTAGCTAGAAACTGTATTTTTGTCGATTTTTATTGAATTTGAACTATATTTCAAAGTTTTTTGATGGTTCTGAGCCACCAAACACACTTAAAGCATGCAGAATCGACTCAGAATAGGAAAAGGAGACGTTTAGGTCAATTTTATGCATTCTGGCGTTCGTAGATACAAGAAAACTGTTAAAATTCTTCAGAAACGTCACTTTTGAAGTGTTTTCTTGTACTTTTAAGCCAATCAGATACCCTACGGGCTCGGAAAGTGCAACGAAACCATCAAATTTTAGCTAGAAACTGTATTTTTGTCGATTTTTATTGAATTTGAACTATATTTCAACGTTTTTTGATGGTTCTGAGCCACCAAACACACTTAAAACATGCAGAATCGACTCAGGATAGGAAAAGGAGACGTTTAGGTCAATTTTATGCATTCTGGCGTTCGTAGATACAAGAAAACTGTTAAAATTCTTCAGAAACGTCACTTTTGATGTGTTTTCTTGTACTTTTAAGCCAATCAGATACCCTACGGGCTCGGAAAGTGCAACGAAACCATCAAATTTTAGCTAGAAACTGTATTTTTGTCGATTTTTATTGAATTTGAACTATATTTCAACGTTTTTTGATGGTTCTGAGCCACCAAACACACTTAAAGCATGCAGAATCGACTCAGAATAGGAAAAGGAGACGTTTAGGTCAATTTTATGCATTCTGGCGTTCGTAGATACAAGAAAACTGTTAAAATTCTTCAGAAACGTCACTTTTGAAGTGTTTTCTTGTACTTTTAAGCCAATCAGATACCCTACGGGCTCGGAGAGTGCAACGAAACCATCAAATTTTAGCTAGAAACTGTATTTTTGTCGATTTTTATTGAATTTGAACTATATTTCAACGTTTTTTGATGGTTCTGAGCCACCAAACACACTTAAAGCATGCAGAATCGACTCAGAATAGGAAAAGGAGACGTTTAGGTCAATTTTATGCATTCTGGCGTTCGTAGATACAAGAAAACTGTTAAAATTCTTCAGAAACGTCACTTTTGAAGTGTTTTCTTGTACTTTTAAGCCAATCAGACACCCTACGGGCTCGGAAAGTGCAACGAAACCATCAAATTTTAGCTAGAAACTGTATTTTTGTCGATTTTTATTGAATTTGAACTATATTTCAACGTTTTTTGATGGTTCTGAGCCACCAAACACACTTAAAGCATGCAGAATCGACACAGAATAGGAAAAGGAGAAGTTTAGGTCAATTTTATGCATTCTGGCGTTCGTAGATACAAGAAAACTGTTAGAATTCTTCAGAAACGTCACTTTTGAAGCGTTTTCTTGTAATTTTAAGCCAATCAGATACCCTACGGGCTCGGAAAGTGCAACGAAACCATCAAATTTTAGCTAGAAACTGTATTTTTGTCGATTTTTATTGAATTTGAACTATATTTCAACGTTTTTTGATGGTTCTGAGCCACCAAACACACTTAAAGCATGCAGAATCGACACAGAATAGGAAAAGGAGAAGTTTAGATCAATTTTATGCATTCTGGCGTTCGTAGATACAAGAAAACTGTTAAAATTCTTCAGAAACGTCACTTTTGAAGTGTTTTCTTGTAATTTTAAGCCAATCAGATACCCTACGGGCTCGGAAAGTGCAACGAAACCATCAAATTTTAGCTAGAAACTGTATTTTTGTCGATTTTTATTGAATTTGAACTATATTTCAACGTTTTTTGATGGTTCTGAGCTACCAAACACACTTAAAGCATGCAGAATCGACTCAGAATAGGAAAAGGAGACGTTTAGGTCAATTTTATGCATTCTGGCGTTCGTAGATACAAGAAAACTGTTAAAATTCTTCAGAAACGTCACTTTTGAAGTGTTTTCTTCTACTTTTAAGCCAATCAGATACCCTATGGGCTCGGAAAGTGCAACGAAACCATCAAATTTTAGCTAGAAACTGTATTTTTGTCGATTTTTATTGAATTTGAACTATATTTCAACGTTTTTTGATGGTTCTGAGCCACCAAACACACTTAAAGCATGCAGAATCGACTCAGAATAGGAAAAGGAGACGTTTAGGTCAATTTTATGCATTCTGGCGTTCGTAGATACAAGAAAACTGTTAAAATTCTTCAGAAACGTCACTTTTGAAGTGTTTTCTTGTACTTTTAAGCCAATCAGATAACCTACGGGCTTGGAAAGTGCAACGAAACCATCAAATTTTAGCTAGAAACTGTATTTTTGTCGATTTTTATTGAATTTGAACTATATTTCAACGTTTTTTGATGGTTCTGAGCCACCAAACACACTTAAAGCATGCAGAATCGACTCAGAATAGGAAAAGGAGACGTTTAGGTCAATTTTATGCATTCTGGCGTTCGTAGATACAAGAAAACTGTTAAAATTCTTCAGAAACGTCACTTTTGAAGTGTTTTCTTGTACTTTTAAGCCAATCAGATACCCTACGGGCTCGGAAAGTGCAACGAAACCATCAAATTTTAGCTAGAAACTGTATTTTTGTCGATTTTTATTGAATTTGAACTATATTTCAACGTTTTTTGATGGTTCTGAGCCACCAAACACACTTAAAGCATGCAGAATCGACTCAGAATAGGAAAAGGAGACGTTTAGGTCAATTTTATGCATTCTGGCGTTCGTAGATACAAGAAAACTGTTAAAATTCTTCAGAAACGTCACTTTTGAAGTGTTTTCTTGTACTTTTAAGCCAATCAGATACCCTACGGGCTCGGAAAGTGCAACGAAACCATCAAATTTTAGCTAGAAACTGTATTTTTGTCGATTTTTATTGAATTTGAACTATATTTCAACGTTTTTTGATGGTTCTGAGCCACCAAACACACTTAAAGCATGCAGAATCGACTCAGAATAAGAAAAGGAGACGTTTAGGTCAATTTTATGCATTCTGGCGTTCGTAGATACAAGAAAACTGTTAAAATTCTTCAGAAACGTCACTTTTGAAGTGTTTTCTTGTACTTTTAAGCCAATCAGATACCCTACGGGCTCGGAAAGTGCAACGAAACCATCAAATTTTAGCTAGAAACTGTATTTTTGTCGATTTTTATTGAATTTGAACTATATTTCAACGTTTTTTGATGGTTCTGAGCCACCAAACACACTTAAAGCATGCAGAATCGACTCAGAATAGGAAAAGGAGACGTTTAGGTCAATTTTATGCATTCTGGCGTTCGTAGATACAAGAAAACTGTTAAAATTCTTCAGAAACGTCACTTTTGAAGTGTTTTCTTGTACTTTTAAGCCAATCAGATACCCTACGGGCTCGGAGAGTGCAACGAAACCATCAAATTTTAGCTAGAAACTGTATTTTTGTCGATTTTTATTGAATTTGAACTATATTTCAACGTTTTTTGATGGTTCTGAGCCACCAAACACACTTAAAGCATGCAGAATCGACTCAGAATAGGAAAAGGAGACGTTTAGGTCAATTTTATGCATTCTGGCGTTCGTAGATACAAGAAAACTGTTAAAATTCTTCAGAAACGTCACTTTTGAAGTGTTTTCTTGTACTTTTAAGCCAATCAGATACCCTACGGGCTCGGAAAGTGCAACGAAACCATCAAATTTTAGCTAGAAACTGTATTTTTGTCGATTTTTATTGAATTTGAACTATATTTCAACGTTTTTTGATGGTTCTGAGCCACCAAACACACTTAAAGCATGCAGAATCGACACAGAATAGGAAAAGGAGAAGTTTAGGTCAATTTTATTCATTCTGGCGTTCGTAGATACAAGAAAACTGTTAGAATTCTTCAGAAACGTCACTTTTGAAGTGTTTTCTTGTAATTTTAAGCCAATCAGATACCCTACGGGCTCGGAAAGTGCAACGAAACCATCAAATTTTAGCTAGAAACTGTATTTTTGTCGATTTTTATTGAATTTGAACTATATTTCAACGTTTTTTGATGGTTCTGAGCCACCAAACACACTTAAAGCATGCAGAATCGACACAGAATAGGAAAAGGAGAAGTTTAGGTCAATTTTATGCATTCTGGCGTTCGTAGATACAAGAAAACTGTTAAAATTCTTCAGAAACGTCACTTTTGAAGTGTTTTCTTGTAATTTTAAGCCAATCAGATACCCTACGGGCTCGGAAAGTGCAACGAAACCATCAAATTTTAGCTAGAAACTGTATTTTTGTCGATTTTTATTGAATTTGAACTATATTTCAACGTTTTTTGATGGTTCTGAGCCACCAAACACACTTAAAGCATGCAGAATCGACTCAGAATAGGAAAAGGAGACGTTTAGGTCAATTTTATGCATTCTGGCGTTCGTAGATACAAGAAAACTGTTAAAATTCTTCAGAAACTTCACTTTTGAAGTGTTTTCTTGTACTTTTAAGCCAATCAGATACCCTACGGGCTCGGAAAGTGCAACGAAACCATCAAATTTTAGCTAGAAACTGTATTTTTGTCGATTTTTATTGAATTTGAACTATATTTCAACGTTTTTTGATGGTTCTGAGCCACCAAACACACTTAAAGCATGCAGAATCGACTCAGAATAGGAAAAGGAGACGTTTAGGTCAATTTTATGCATTCTGGCGTTCGTAGATACAAGAAAACTGTTAAAATTCTTCAGAAACGTCACTTTTGAAGTGTTTTCTTGTACTTTTAAGCCGATCAGATACCCTACGGGCTCGGAAAGTGCAACGAAACCATCAAATTTTAGCTAGAAACTGTATTTTTGTCGATTTTTATTGAATTTGAACTATATTTCAACGTTTTTTGATGGTTCTGAGCCACCAAACACACTTAAAGCATGCAGAATCGACTCAGAATAGGAAAAGGAGACGTTTAGGTCAATTTTATGCATTCTGGCGTTCGTAGATACAAGAAAACTGTTAAAATTCTTCAGAAACGTCACTTTTGAAGTGTTTTCTTGTACTTTTAAGCCAATCAGATACCCTACGGGCTCGGAAAGTGCAACGAAACCATCAAATTTTAGCTAGAAACTGTATTTTTGTCGATTTTTATTGAATTTGAACTATATTTCAACGTTTTTTGATGGTTCTGAGCCACCAAACACACTTAAAGCATGCAGAATCGACTCAGAATAGGAAAAGGAGACGTTTAGGTCAATTTTATGCATTCTGGCGTTCGTTGATACAAGAAAACTGTTAAAATTCTTCAGAAACGTCACTTTTGAAGTGTTTTCTTGTACTTTTAAGCCAATCAGATACCCTACGGGCTCGGAAAGTGCAACGAAACCATCAAATTTTAGCTAGAAACTGTATTTTTGTCGATTTTTATTGAATTTGAACTATATTTCAACGTTTTTTGATGGTTCTGAGCCACCAAACACACTTAAAGCATGCAGAATCGACTCAGAATAGGAAAAGGAGACGTTTAGGTCAATTTTATGCATTCTGGCGTTCGTAGATACAAGAAAACTGTTAAAATTCTTCAGAAACGTCACTTTTGAAGTGTTTTCTTGTACTTTTAAGCCAATCAGATACCCTACGGGCTCGGAAAGTGCAACGAAACCATCAAATTTTAGCTAGAAACTGTATTTTTGTCGATTTTTATTGAATTTGAACTATATTTCAAAGTTTTTTGATGGTTCTGAGCCACCAAACACACTTAAAGCATGCAGAATCGACTCAGAATAGGAAAAGGAGACGTTTAGGTCAATTTTATGCATTCTGGCGTTCGTAGATACAAGAAAACTGTTAAAATTCTTCAGAAACGTCACTTTTGAAGTGTTTTCTTGTACTTTTAAGCCAATCAGATAACCTACGGGCTCGGAAAGTGCAACGAAACCATCAAATTTTAGCTAGAAACTGTATTTTTGTCGATTTTTATTGAATTTGAACTATATTTCAACGTTTTTTGATGGTTCTGAGCCACCAAACACACTTAAAGCATGCAGAATCGACTCAGAATAGGAAAAGGAGACGTTTAGGTCAATTTTATGCATTCTGGCGTTCGTAGATACAAGAAAACTGTTAAAATTCTTCAGAAACGTCACTTTTGAAGTGTTTTCTTGTACTTTTAAGCCAATCAGATACCCTACGGGCTCGGAAAGTGCAACGAAACCATCAAATTTTAGCTAGAAACTGTATTTTTGTCGATTTTTATTGAATTTGAAATATATTTCAACGTTTTTTGATGGTTCTGAGCCACCAAACACACTTAAAGCATGCAGAATCGACTCAGAATAGGAAAAGGAGACGTTTAGGTCAATTTTATGCATTCTGGCGTTCGTAGATACAAGAAAACTGTTAAAATTCTTCAGAAACGTCACTTTTGAAGTGTTTTCTTGTACTTTTAAGCCAATCAGATACCCTACGGGCTCGGAAAGTGCAACGAAACCATCAAATTTTAGCTAGAAACTGTATTTTTGTCGATTTTTATTGAATTTGAACTAAATTTCAACGTTTTTTGATGGTTCTGAGCCACCAAACACACTTAAAGCATGCAGAATCGACTCAGAATAGGAAAAGGAGACGTTTAGGTCAATTTTATGCATTCTGGCGTTCGTAGATACAAGAAAACTGTTAAAATTCTTCAGAAACGTCACTTTTGAAGTGTTTTCTTGTACTTTTAAGCCAATCAGATACCCTACGGTCTCGGAAAGTGCAACGAAACCATCAAATTTTAGCTAGAAACTGTATTTTTGTCGATTTTTATTGAATTTGAACTATATTTCAAAGTTTTTTGATGGTTCTGAGCCACCAAACACACTTAAAGCATGCAGAATCGACTCAGAATAGGAAAAGGAGACGTTTAGGTCAATTTTATGCATTCTGGCGTTCGTAGATACAAGAAAACTGTTAAAATTCTTCAGAAACGTCACTTTTGAAGTGTTTTCTTGTACTTTTAAGCCAATCAGATACCCTACGGGCTCGGAAAGTGCAACGAAACCATCAAATTTTAGCTAGAAACTGTATTTTTGTCGATTTTTATTGAATTTGAACTATATTTCAAAGTTTTTTGATGGTTCTGAGCCACCAAACACACTTAAAGCATGCAGAATCGACTCAGAATAGGAAAAGGAGACGTTTAGGTCAATTTTATGCATTCTGGCGTTCGTAGATACAAGAAAACTGTTAAAATTCTTCAGAAACGTCACTTTTGAAGTGTTTTCTTGTACTTTTAAGCCAATCAGATAACCTACGGGCTCGGAAAGTGCAACGAAACCATCAAATTTTAGCTAGAAACTGTATTTTTGTCGATTTTTATTGAATTTGAACTATATTTCAACGTTTTTTGATGGTTCTGAGCCACCAAACACACTTAAAGCATGCAGAATCGACTCAGAATAGGAAAAGGAGACGTTTAGGTCAATTTTATGCATTCTGGCGTTCGTAGATACAAGAAAACTGTTAAAATTCTTCAGAAACGTCACTTTTGAAGTGTTTTCTTGTACTTTTAAGCCAATCAGATACCCTACGGGCTCGGAAAGTGCAACGAAACCATCAAATTTTAGCTAGAAACTGTATTTTTGTCGATTTTTATTGAATTTGAAATATATTTCAACGTTTTTTGATGGTTCTGAGCCACCAAACACACTTAAAGCATGCAGAATCGACTCAGAATAGGAAAAGGAGACGTTTAGGTCAATTTTATGCATTCTGGCGTTCGTAGATACAAGAAAACTGTTAAAATTCTTCAGAAACGTCACTTTTGAAGTGTTTTCTTGTACTTTTAAGCCAATCAGATACCCTACGGGCTCGGAAAGTGCAACGAAACCATCAAATTTTAGCTAGAAACTGTATTTTTGTCGATTTTTATTGAATTTGAACTATATTTCAACGTTTTTTGATGGTTCTGAGCCACCAAACACACTTAAAGCATGCAGAATCTACTCAGAATAGGAAAAGGAGACGTTTAGGTCAATTTTATGCATTCTGGCGTTCGTAGATACAAGAAAACTGTTAAAATTCTTCAGAAACGTCACTTTTGAAGTGTTTTCTTGTACTTTTAAGCCAATCAGATACCCTACGGGCTCGGAAAGTGCAACGAAACCATCAAATTTTAGCTAGAAACTGTATTTTTGTCGATTTTTATTGAATTTGAACAATATTTCAACGTTTTTTGATGGTTCTGAGCCACCAAACACACTTAAAGCATGCAGAATCGACTCAGAATAGGAAAAGGAGACGTTTAGGTCAAGTTTATGCATTCTGGCGTTCGTAGATACAAGAAAACTGTTAAAATTCTTCAGAAACGTCACTTTTGAAGTGTTTTCTTGTACTTTTAAGCCAATCAGATACCCTACGGGCTCGGAAAGTGCAACGAAACCATCAAATTTTAGCTAGAAACTGTATTTTTGTCGATTTTTATTGAATTTGAACTATATTTCAACGTTTTTTGATGGTTCTGAGCCACCAAACACACTTAAAGCATGCAGAATCGCCTCAGAATAGGAAAAGGAGACGTTTAGGTCAATTTTATGCATTCTGGCGTTCGTAGATACAAGAAAACTGTTAAAATTCTTCAGAAACGTCACTTTTGAAGTGTTTTCTTGTACTTTTAAGCCAATCAGATACCCTACGGGCTCGGAAAGTGCAACGAAACCATCAAATTTTAGCTAGAAACTGTATTTTTGTCGATTTTTATTGAATTTGAACTATATTTCAACGTTTTTTGATGGTTCTGAGCCACCAAACACACTTAAAGCATGCAGAATCGACTCAGAATAGGAAAAGGAGACGTTTAGGTCAATTTTATGCATTCTGGCGTTCGTAGATACAAGAAAACTGTTCAAATTCTTCAGAAACGTCACTTTTGAAGTGTTTTCTTGTACTTTTAAGCCAATCAGATACCCTACGGGCTCGGAAAGTGCAACGAAACCATCAAATTTTAGCTAGAAACTGTATTTTTGTCGATTTTTATTGAATTTGACCTATATTTCAACGTTTTTTGATGGTTCTGAGCCACCAAACACACTTAAAGCATGCAGAATCGACTCAGAATAGGAAAAGGAGACGTTTAGGTCAATTTTATGCATTCTGGCGTTCGTAGATACAAGAAAACTGTTAAAATTCTTCAGAAACGTCACTTTTGAAGTGTTTTCTTGTACTTTTAAGCCAATCAGATACCCTACGGGCTCGGAAAGTGCAACGAAACCATCAAATTTTAGCTAGAAACTGTATTTTTGTCGATTTTTATTGAATTTGAACTATATTTCAACGTTTTTTGATGGTTCTGAGCCACCAAACACACTTAAAGCATGCAGAATCGACTCAGAATAGGAAAAAGAGAGGTTTAGGTCAATTTTATGCATTCTGGCGTTCGTAGATACAAGAAAACTGTTAAAATTCTTCAGAAACGTCACTTTTGAAGTGTTTTCTTGTACTTTTAAGCCAATCAGATACCCTACGGTCTCGGAAAGTGCAACGAAACCATCAAATTTTAGCTAGAAACTGTATTTTTGTCGATTTTTATTGAATTTGAACTATATTTCAACGTTTTTTGATGGTTCTGAGCCACCAAACACACTTAAAGCATGCAGAATCGACTCAGAATAGGAAAAGGAGACGTTTAGGTCAATTTTATGCATTCTGGCGTTCGTAGATACAAGAAAACAGTTAAAATTCTTCAGAAACGTCACTTTTGAAGTGTTTTCTTGTACTTTTAAGCCAATCAGATACCCTACGGGCTCGGAAAGTGCAACGAAACCATCAAATTTTAGCTAGAAACTGTATTTTTGTCGATTTTTATTGAATTTGACCTATATTTCAACGTTTTTTGATGGTTCTGAGCCACCAAACACACTTAAAGCATGCAGAATCGACTCAGAATAGGAAAAGGAGACGTTTAGGTCCATTTTATGCATTCTGGCGTTCGTAGATACAAGAAAACTGTTAAAATTCTTCAGAAACGTCACTTTTGAAGTGTTTTCTTGTACTTTTAAGCCAGATACCCAACGGGCTCGGAAAGTGCAACGAAACCATCAAATTTTAGCTAGAAACTGTATTTTTGTCGATTTTTATTGAATTTGAACTATATTTCAACGTTTTTTGATGGTTCTGAGCCACCAAACACACTTAAAGCATGCAGAATCGACTCAGAATAGGAAAAGGAGACGTTTAGGTCAATTTTATGCATTCTGGCGTTCGTAGATACAAGAAAACTGTTAAAATTCTTCAGAAACGTCACTTTTGAAGTGTTTTCTTGTACTTTTAAGCCAATCAGATACCCTACGGGCTCGGAAGGTGCAACGAAACCATCAAATTTTAGCTAGAAACTGTATTTTTGTCGATTTTTATTGAATTTGAACTATATTTCAACGTTTTTTGATGGTTCTGAGCCACCAAACACACTTAAAGCATGCAGAATCGACTCAGAATAGGAAAGGGAGACGTTTAGGTCAATTTTATGCATTCTGGCGTTCGTAGATACAAGAAAACTGTTAAAATTCTTCAGAAACGTCACTTTTGAAGTGTTTTCTTGTACTTTTAAGCCAATCAGATACCCTACGGGCTCGGAAAGTGCAACGAAACCATCAAATTTTAGCTAGAAACTGTATTTTTGTCGATTTTTATTGAATTTGAACTATATTTCAACGTTTTTTGATGGTTCTGAGCCACCAAACACACTTAAAGCATGCAGAATCGACTCAGAATAGGAAAAGGAGACGTTTAGGTCAATTTTACGCATTCTGGCGTTCGTAGATACAAGAAAACTGTTCAAATTCTTCAGAAACGTCACTTTTGAAGTGTTTTCTTGTACTTTTAAGCCAATCAGATACCCTACGGGCTCGGAAAGTGCAACGAAACCATCAAATTTTAGCTAGAAACTGTATTTTTGTCGATTTTTATTGAATTTGACCTATATTTCAACGTTTTTTGATGGTTCTGAGCCACCAAACACACTTAAAGCATGCAGAATCGACTCAGAATAGGAAAAGGAGACGTTTAGGTCAATTTTATGCATTCTGGCGTTCGTAGATACAAGAAAACTGTTAAAATTCTTCAGAAACGTCACTTTTGAAGTGTTTTCTTGTACTTTTAAGCCAATCAGATACCCTACGGGCTCGGAAAGTGCAACGAAACCATCAAATTTTAGCTAGAAACTGTATTTTTGTCGATTTTTATTGAATTTGAACAATATTTCAACGTTTTTTGATGGTTCTGAGCCACCAAACACACTTAAAGCATGCAGAATCGACTCAGAATAGGAAAAAGAGAGGTTTAGGTCAATTTTATGCATTCTGGCGTTCGTAGATACAAGAAAACTGTTAAAATTCTTCAGAAACGTCACTTTTGAAGTGTTTTCTTGTACTTTTAAGCCAATCAGATACCCTACGGTCTCGGAAAGTGCAACGAAACCATCAAATTTTAGCTAGAAACTGTATTTTTGTCGATTTTTATTGAATTTGAACTATATTTCAACGTTTTTTGATGGTTCTGAGCCACCAAACACACTTAAAGCATGCAGAATCGACTCAGAATAGGAAAAGGAGACGTTTAGGTCAATTTTATGCATTCTGGCGTTCGTAGATACAAGAAAACTGTTAAAATTCTTCAGAAACGTCACTTTTGAAGTGTTTTCTTGTACTTTTAAGCCAATCAGATACCCTACGGGCTCGGAAAGTGCAACGAAACCATCAAATTTTAGCTAGAAACTGTATTTTTGTCGATTTTTATTGAATTTGACCTATATTTCAACGTTTTTTGATGGTTCTGAGCCACCAAACACACTTAAAGCATGCAGAATCGACTCAGAATAGGAAAAGGAGACGTTTAGGTCAATTTTATGCATTCTGGCGTTCGTAGATACAAGAAAACTGTTAAAATTCTTCAGAAACGTCACTTTTGAAGTGTTTTCTTGTACTTTTAAGCCAATCAGATACCCAACGGGCTCGGAAAGTGCAACGAAACCATCAAATTTTAGCTAGAAACTGTATTTTTGTCGATTTTTATTGAATTTGAACTATATTTCAACGTTTTTTGATGGTTCTGAGCCACCAAACACACTTAAAGCATGCAGAATCGACTCAGAATAGGAAAAGGAGACGTTTAGGTCAATTTTATGCATTCTGGCGTTCGTAGATACAAGAAAACTGTTAAAATTCTTCAGAAACGTCACTTTTGAAGTGTTTTCTTGTACTTTTAAGCCAATCAGATACCCTACGGGCTCGGAAAGTGCAACGAAACCATCAAATTTTAGCTAGAAACTGTATTTTTGTCGATTTTTATTGAATTTGAACTATATTTCAACGTTTTTTGATGGTTCTGAGCCACCAAACACACTTAAAGCATGCAGAATCGACTCAGAATAGGAAAAAGAGAGGTTTAGGTCAATTTTATGCATTCTGGCGTTCGTAGATACAAGAAAACTGTTAAAATTCTTCAGAAACGTCACTTTTGAAGTGTTTTCTTGTACTTTTAAGCCAATCAGATACCCTACGGTCTCGGAAAGTGCAACGAAACCATCAAATTTTAGCTAGAAACTGTATTTTTGTCGATTTTTATTGAATTTGAACTATATTTCAACGTTTTTTGATGGTTCTGAGCCACCAAACACACTTAAAGCATGCAGAATCGACTCAGAATAGGAAAAGGAGACGTTTAGGTCAATTTTATGCATTCTGGCGTTCGTAGATACAAGAAAACAGTTAAAATTCTTCAGAAACGTCACTTTTGAAGTGTTTTCTTGTACTTTTAAGCCAATCAGATACCCTACGGGCTCGGAAAGTGCAACGAAACCATCAAATTTTAGCTAGAAACTGTATTTTTGTCGATTTTTATTGAATTTGACCTATATTTCAACGTTTTTTGATGGTTCTGAGCCACCAAACACACTTAAAGCATGCAGAATCGACTCAGAATAGGAAAAGGAGACGTTTAGGTCCATTTTATGCATTCTGGCGTTCGTAGATACAAGAAAACTGTTAAAATTCTTCAGAAACGTCACTTTTGAAGTGTTTTCTTGTACTTTTAAGCCAGATACCCAACGGGCTCGGAAAGTGCAACGAAACCATCAAATTTTAGCTAGAAACTGTATTTTTGTCGATTTTTATTGAATTTGAACTATATTTCAACGTTTTTTGATGGTTCTGAGCCACCAAACACACTTAAAGCATGCAGAATCGACTCAGAATAGGAAAAGGAGACGTTTAGGTCAATTTTATGCATTCTGGCGTTCGTAGATACAAGAAAACTGTTAAAATTCTTCAGAAACGTCACTTTTGAAGTGTTTTCTTGTACTTTTAAGCCAATCAGATACCCTACGGGCTCGGAAGGTGCAACGAAACCATCAAATTTTAGCTAGAAACTGTATTTTTGTCGATTTTTATTGAATTTGAACTATATTTCAACGTTTTTTGATGGTTCTGAGCCACCAAACACACTTAAAGCATGCAGAATCGACTCAGAATAGGAAAGGGAGACGTTTAGGTCAATTTTATGCATTCTGGCGTTCGTAGATACAAGAAAACTGTTAAAATTCTTCAGAAACGTCACTTTTGAAGTGTTTTCTTGTACTTTTAAGCCAATCAGATACCCTACGGGCTCGGAAAGTGCAACGAAACCATCAAATTTTAGCTAGAAACTGTATTTTTGTCGATTTTTATTGAATTTGAACTATATTTCAACGTTTTTTGATGGTTCTGAGCCACCAAACACACTTAAAGCATGCAGAATCGACTCAGAATAGGAAAAGGAGACGTTTAGGTCAATTTTACGCATTCTGGCGTTCGTAGATACAAGAAAACTGTTCAAATTCTTCAGAAACGTTACTTTTGAAGTGTTTTCTTGTACTTTTAAGCCAATCAGATACCCTACGGGCTCGGAAAGTGCAACGAAACCATCAAATTTTAGCTAGAAACTGTATTTTTGTCGATTTTTATTGAATTTGACCTATATTTCAACGTTTTTTGATGGTTCTGAGCCACCAAACACACTTAAAGCATGCAGAATCGACTCAGAATAGGAAAAGGAGACGTTTAGGTCAATTTTATGCATTCTGGCGTTCGTAGATACAAGAAAACTGTTAAAATTCTTCAGAAACGTCACTTTTGAAGTGTTTTCTTGTACTTTTAAGCCAATCAGATACCCTACGGGCTCGGAAAGTGCAACGAAACCATCAAATTTTAGCTAGAAACTGTATTTTTGTCGATTTTTATTGAATTTGAACAATATTTCAACGTTTTTTGATGGTTCTGAGCCACCAAACACACTTAAAGCATGCAGAATCGACTCAGAATAGGAAAAAGAGAGGTTTAGGTCAATTTTATGCATTCTGGCGTTCGTAGATACAAGAAAACTGTTAAAATTCTTCAGAAACGTCACTTTTGAAGTGTTTTCTTGTACTTTTAAGCCAATCAGATACCCTACGGTCTCGGAAAGTGCAACGAAACCATCAAATTTTAGCTAGAAACTGTATTTTTGTCGATTTTTATTGAATTTGAACTATATTTCAACGTTTTTTGATGGTTCT
The DNA here is from genome assembly GCF_036711695.1 of Zophobas morio. Lineage (NCBI taxonomy): Eukaryota > Metazoa > Arthropoda > Insecta > Coleoptera > Tenebrionidae > Zophobas > Zophobas morio. Next base: position 17,468 of record NW_026973142.1, on the reverse strand, counting down.
GAGCCACCAAACACACTTAAAGCATGCAGAATCGACTCAGAATAGGAAAAGGAGACGTTTAGGTCAATTTTATGCATTCTGGCGTTCGTAGATACAAGAAAACTGTTAAAATTCTTCAGAAACGTCACTTTTGAAGTGTTTTCTTGTACTTTTAAGCCAATCAGATACCCTACGGGCTCGGAAAGTGCAACGAAACCATCAAATTTTAGCTAGAAACTGTATTTTTGTCGATTTTTATTGAATTTGACCTATATTTCAACGTTTTTTGATGGTTCTGAGCCACCAAACACACTTAAAGCATGCAGAATCGACTCAGAATAGGAAAAGGAGACGTTTAGGTCAATTTTATGCATTCTGGCGTTCGTAGATACAAGAAAACTGTTAAAATTCTTCAGAAACGTCACTTTTGAAGTGTTTTCTTGTACTTTTAAGCCAATCAGATACCCAACGGGCTCGGAAAGTGCAACGAAACCATCAAATTTTAGCTAGAAACTGTATTTTTGTCGATTTTTATTGAATTTGAACTATATTTCAACGTTTTTTGATGGTTCTGAGCCACCAAACACACTTAAAGCATGCAGAATCGACTCAGAATAGGAAAAGGAGACGTTTAGGTCAATTTTATGCATTCTGGCGTTCGTAGATACAAGAAAACTGTTAAAATTCTTCAGAAACGTCACTTTTGAAGTGTTTTCTTGTACTTTTAAGCCAATCAGATACCCTACGGGCTCGGAAAGTGCAACGAAACCATCAAATTTTAGCTAGAAACTGTATTTTTGTCGATTTTTATTGAATTTGAACTATATTTCAACGTTTTTTGATGGTTCTGAGCCACCAAACACACTTAAAGCATGCAGAATCGACTCAGAATAGGAAAAGGAGACGTTTAGGTCGATTTTATGCATTCTGGCGTTCGTAGATACAAGAAAACTGTTCAAATTCTTCAGAAACGTCACTTTTGAAGTGTTTTCTTGTACTTTTAAGCCAATCAGATACCCTACGGGCTCGGAAAGTGCAACGAAACCATCAAATTTTAGCTAGAAACTGTATTTTTGTCGATTTTTATTGAATTTGACCTATATTTCAACGTTTTTTGATGGTTCTGAGCCACCAAACACACTTAAAGCATGCAGAATCGACTCAGAATAGGAAAAGGAGACGTTTAGGTCAATTTTATGCATTCTGGCGTTCGTAGATACAAGAAAACTGTTAAAATTCTTCAGAAACGTCACTTTTGAAGTGTTTTCTTGTACTTTTAAGCCAATCAGATACCCTACGGGCTCGGAAAGTGCAACGAAACCATCAAATTTTAGCTAGAAACTGTATTTTTGTCGATTTTTATTGAATTTGAACTATATTTCAACGTTTTTTGATGGTTCTGAGCCACCAAACACACTTAAAGCATGCAGAATCGACTCAGAATAGGAAAAAGAGAGGTTTAGGTCAATTTTATGCATTCTGGCGTTCGTAGATACAAGAAAACTGTTAAAATTCTTCAGAAACGTCACTTTTGAAGTGTTTTCTTGTACTTTTAAGCCAATCAGATACCCTACGGTCTCGGAAGGTGCAACGAAACCATCAAATTTTAGCTAGAAACTGTATTTTTGTCGATTTTTATTGAATTTGAACTATATTTCAACGTTTTTTGATGGTTCTGAGCCACCAAACACACTTAAAGCATGCAGAATCGACTCAGAATAGGAAAAGGAGACGTTTAGGTCAATTTTATGCATTCTGGCGTTCGTAGATACAAGAAAACTGTTAAAATTCTTCAGAAACGTCACTTTTGAAGTGTTTTCTTGTACTTTTAAGCCAATCAGATACCCTACGGGCTCGGAAAGTGCAACGAAACCATCAAATTTTAGCTAGAAACTGTATTTTTGTAGATTTTTATTGAATTTGACCTATATTTCAACGTTTTTTGATGGTTCTGAGCCACCAAACACACTTAAAGCATGCAGAATCGACTCAGAATAGGAAAAGGAGACGTTTAGGTCAATTTTATGCATTCTGGCGTTCGTAGATACAAGAAAACTGTTAAAATTCTTCAGAAACGTCACTTTTGAAGTGTTTTCTTGTACTTTTAAGCCAATCAGATACCCAACGGGCTCGGAAAGTGCAACGAAACCATCAAATTTGAGCTAGAAACTGTATTTTTGTCGATTTTTATTGAATTTGAACTATATTTCAAAGTTTTTTGATGGTTCTGAGCCACCAAACACACTTAAAGCATGCAGAATCGACTCAGAATAGGAAAAGGAGACGTTTAGGTCAATTTTATGCATTCTGGCGTTCGTAGATACAAGAAAACTGTTAAAATTCTTCAGAAACGTCACTTTTGAAGTGTTTTCTTGTACTTTTAAGCCAATCAGATACCCTACGGGCTCGGAAGGTGCAACGAAACCATCAAATTTTAGCTAGAAACTGTATTTTTGTCGATTTTTATTGAATTTGAACTATATTTCAACGTTTTTTGATGGTTCTGAGCCACCAAACACACTTAAAGCATGCAGAATCGACTCAGAATAGGAAAGGGAGACGTTTAGGTCAATTTTATGCATTCTGGCGTTCGTAGATACAAGAAAACTGTTAAAATTCTTCAGAAACGTCACTTTTGAAGTGTTTTCTTGTACTTTTAAGCCAATCAGATACCCTACGGGCTCGGAAAGTGCAACGAAACCATCAAATTTTAGCTAGAAACTGTATTTTTGTCGATTTTTATTGAATTTGAACTATATTTCAACGTTTTTTGATGGTTCTGAGCCACCTAACACACTTAAAGCATGCAGAATCGACTCAGAATAGGAAAAGGAGACGTTTAGGTCAATTTTATGCATTCTGGCGTTCGTAGATACAAGAAAACTGTTAAAATTCTTCAGAAACGTCACTTTTGAAGTGTTTTCTTGTACTTTTAAGCCAATCAGATACCCTACGGGCTCGGAAAGTGCAACGAAACCATCAAATTTTAGCTAGAAACTGTATTTTTGTCGATTTTTATTGAATTTGAACTATATTTCAAAGTTTTTTGATGGTTCTGAGCCACCAAACACACTTAAAGCATGCAGAATCGACTCAGAATAGGAAAAGGAGACGTTTAGGTCAATTTTATGCATTCTGGCGTTCGTAGATACAAGAAAACTGTTAAAATTCTTCAGAAACGTCACTTTTGAAGTGTTTTCTTGTCCTTTTAAGCCAATCAGATACCCTACGGGCTCGGAAAGTGCAACGAAACCATCAAATTTTAGCTAGAAACTGTATTTTTGTCGATTTTTATTGAATTTGAACTATATTTCAACGTTTTTTGATGGTTCTGAGCCACCAAACACACTTAAAGCATGCAGAATCGACTCAGAATAGGAAAAGGAGACGTTTAGGTCAATTTTATGCATTCTGGCGTTCGTAGATACAAGAAAACTGTTAAAATTCTTCAGAAACGTCACTTTTGAAGTGTTTTCTTGTACTTTTAAGCCAATCAGATACCCTACGGGCTCGGAAAGTGCAACGAAACCATCAAATTTTAGCTAGAAACTGTATTTTTGTCGATTTTTATTGAATTTGAACTATATTTCAACGTTTTTTGATGGTTCTGAGCCACCAAACACACTTAAAGCATGCAGAATCGACTCAGAATAGGAAAAGGAGACGTTTAGGTCAATTTTATGCATTCTGGCGTTCGTAGATACAAGAAAACTGTTAAAATTCTTCAGAAACGTCACTTTTGAAGTGTTTTCTTGTACTTTTAAGCCAATCAGATACCCTACGGGCTCGGAAAGTGCAACGAAACCATCAAATTTTAGCTAGAAACTGTATTTTTGTCGATTTTTATTGAATTTGAACTATATTTCAACGTTTTTTGATGGTTTTGAGCCACCAAACACACTTAAAGCATGCAGAATCGACTCAGAATAGGAAAAGGAGACGTTTAGGTCAATTTTATGCATTCTGGCGTTCGTAGATACAAGAAAACTGTTAAAATTCTTCAGAAACGTCACTTTTGAAGTGCTTTCTTGTACTTTTAAGCCAATCAGATACCCTACGGGCTCGGAAAGTGCAACGAAACCATCAAATTTTAGCTAGAAACTGTATTTTTGTCGATTTTTATTGAATTTGAACTATATTTCAACGTTTTTTGATGGTTCTGAGCCACCAAACACACTTAAAGCATGCAGAATCGACTCAGAATAGGAAAAGGAGACGTTTAGGTCAATTTTATGCATTCTGGCGTTCGTAGATACAAGAAAACTGTTAAAATTCTTCAGAAACGTCACTTTTGAAGTGTTTTCTTGTACTTTTAAGCCAATCAGATACACTACGGGCTCGGAAAGTGCAACGAAACCATCAAATTTTAGCTAGAAACTGTATTTTTGTCGATTTTTATTGAATTTGAACTATATTTCAACGTTTTTTGATGGTTCTGAGCCACCAAACACACTTAAAGCATGCAGAATCGACTCAGAATAGGAAAAGGAGACGTTTAGGTCAATTTTATACATTCTGGCGTTCGTAGATACAAGAAAACTGTTAAAATTCTTCAGAAACGTCACTTTTGAAGTGTTTTCTTGTACTTTTAAGCCAATCAGATACCCAACGGGCTCGGAAAGTGCAACGAAACCATCAAATTTTAGCTAGAAACTGTATTTTTGTCGATTTTTATTGAATTTGAACTATATTTCAACGTTTTTTGATGGTTCTGAGCCACCAAACACACTTAAAGCATGCAGAATCGACTCAGAATAGGAAAATGAGATGTTTAGGTCAATTTTATGCATTCTGGCGTTCGTAGATACAAGAAAACTGTTAAAATTCTTCAGAAACGTCACTTTTGAAGTGTTTTCTTGTACTTTTAAGCCAATCAGATACCCTACGGGCTCGGAAAGTACAACGAAACCATCAAATTTTAGCTAGAAACTGTATTTTTGTCGATTTTTATTGAATTTGAACTATATTTCAACGTTTTTTGATGGTTCTGAGCCACCAAACACACTTAAAGCATGCAGAATCGACTCAGAATAGGAAAAGGAGACGTTTAGGTCAATTTTATGCATTCTGGCGTTCGTAGATACAAGAAAACTGTTAAAATTCTTCAGAAACGTCACTTTTGAAGTGTTTTCTTGTACTTTTAAGCCAATCAGATACCCTACGGGCTCGGAAAGTGCAACGAAACCATCAAATTTTAGCTAGAAACTGTATTTTTGTCGATTTTTATTGAATTTGAACTATATTTCAACGTTTTTTGATGGTTCTGAGCCACCAAACACACTTAAAGCATGCAGAATCGACTCAGAATAGGAAAAGGAGACGTTTAGGTCAATTTTATGCATTCTGGCGTTCGTAGATACAAGAAAACTGTTAAAATTCTTCAGAAACGTCACTTTTGAAGTGTTTTCTTGTACTTTTATGCCAATCAGATACCCTACGGGCTCGGAAAGTGCAACGAAACCATCAAATTTTAGCTAGAAACTGTATTTTTGTCGATTTTTATTGAATTTGAACTATATTTCAACGTTTTTTGATGGTTCTGAGCCACCAAACACACTTAAAGCATGCAGAATCGACTCAGAATAGGAAAAGGAGACGTTTAGGTCAATTTTATGCATTCTGGCGTTCGTAGATACAAGAAAACTGTTAAAATTCTTCAGAAACGTCACTTTTGAAGTGTTTTCTTGTACTTTTAAGCCAATCAGATACCCTACGGGCTCGGAAAGTGCAACGAAACCATCAAATTTTAGCTAGAAACTGTATTTTTGTCGATTTTTATTGAATTTGAACTATATTTCAACGTTTTTTGATGGTTCTGAGCCACCAAACACACTTAAAGCATGCAGAATCGACTCAGAATAGGAAAAGGAGACGTTTAGGTCAATTTTATGCATTCTGGCGTTCGTAGATACAAGAAAACTGTTAAAATTCTTCAGAAACGTCACTTTTGAAGTGTTTTCTTGTACTTTTAAGCCAATCAGATACCCTACGGGCTCGGAAAGTGCAACGAAACCATCAAATTTTAGCTAGAAACTGTATTTTTGTCGATTTTTATTGAATTTGAACTATATTTCAACGTTTTTTGATGGTTCTGAGCCACCAAACACACTTAAAGCATGCAGAATCGACTCAGAATAGGAAAAGGAGACGTTTAGGTCAATTTTATGCATTCTGGCGTTCGTAGATACAAGAAAACTGTTAAAATTCTTCAGAAACGTCACTTTTGAAGTGTTTTCTTGTACTTTTAAGCCAATCAGATACCCTACGGGCTCGGAAAGTGCAACGAAACCATCAAATTTTAGCTAGAAACTGTATTTTTGTCGATTTTTATTGAATTTGAACTATATTTCAACGTTTTTTGATGGTTCTGAGCCACCAAACACACTTAAAGCATGCAGAATCGACTCAGAATAGGAAAAGGAGACGTTTAGGTCAATTTTATGCATTCTGGCGTTCGTAGATACAAGAAAACTGTTAAAATTCTTCAGAAACGTCACTTTTGAAGTGTTTTCTTGTACTTTTAAGCCAATCAGATACCCTACGGGCTCGGAAAGTGCAACGAAACCATCAAATTTTAGCTAGAAACTGTATTTTTGTCGATTTTTATTGAATTTGAAGTATATTTCAACGTTTTTTGATGGTTCTGAGCCACCAAACACACTTAAAGCATGCAGAATCGACTCAGAATAGGAAAAGGAGACGTTTAGGTCAATTTTATGCATTCTGGCGTTCGTAGATACAAGAAAACTGTTAAAATTCTTCAGAAACGTCACTTTTGAAGTGTTTTCTTGTACTTTTAAGCCAATCAGATACCCTACGGGCTCGGAAAGTGCAACGAAACCATCAAATTTTAGCTAGAAACTGTATTTTTGTCGATTTTTATTGAATTTGAACTATATTTCAACGTTTTTTGATGGTTCTGAGCCACCAAACACACTTAAAGCATGCAGAATCGACTCAGAACAGGAAAAGGAGACGTTTAGGTCAATTTTATGCATTCTGGCGTTCGTAGATACAAGAAAACTGTTAAAATTCTTCAGAAACGTCACTTTTGAAGTGTTTTCTTGTACTTTTAAGCCAATCAGATACCCTACGGGCTCGGAAAGTGCAACGAAACCATCAAATTTTAGCTAGAAACTGTATTTTTGTCGATTTTTATTGAATTTGAACTATATTTCAACGTTTTTTGATGGTTCTGAGCCACCAAACACACTTAAAGCATGCAGAATCGACTCAGAATAGGAAAAGGAGACGTTTAGGTCAATTTTATGCATTCTGGCGTTCGTAGATACAAGAAAACTGTTAAAATTCTTCAGAAACGTCACTTTTGAAGTGTTTTCTTGTACTTTTAAGCCAATCAGATACCCTACGGGCTCGGAAAGTGCAACGAAACCATCAAATTTTAGCTAGAAACTGTATTTTTGTCGATTTTTATTGAATTTGAACTATATTTCAACGTTTTTTGATGGTTCTGAGCCACCAAACACACTTAAAGCATGCAGAATCGACTCAGAATAGGAAAAGGAGACGTTTAGGTCAATTTTATGCATTCTGGCGTTCGTAGATACAAGAAAACTGTTAAAATTCTTCAGAAACGTCACTTCTGAAGTGTTTTCTTGTACTTTTAAGCCAATCAGATACCCAACGGGCTCGGAAAGTGCAACGAAACCATCAAATTTTAGCTAGAAACTGTATTTTTGTCGATTTTTATTGAATTTGAACTATATTTCAACGTTTTTTGATGGTTCTGAGCCACCAAACACACTTAAAGCATGCAGAATCGACTCAGAATAGGAAAAGGAGACGTTTAGGTCAATTTTATGCATTCTGGCGTTCGTAGATACAAGAAAACTGTTAAAATTCTTCAGAAACGTCACTTTTGAAGTGTTTTCTTGTACTTTTAAGCCAATCAGATATCCTACGGGCTCGGAAAGTGCAACGAAACCATCAAATTTTAGCTAGAAACTGTATTTTTGTCGATTTTTATTGAATTTGAACTATATTTCAACGTTTTTTGATGGTTCTGAGCCACCAAACACACTTAAAGCATGCAGAATCGACTCAGAATAGGAAAAGGAGACGTTTAGGTCAATTTTATGCATTCTGGCGTTCGTAGATACAAGAAAACTGTTAAAATTCTTCAGAAACGTCACTTTTGAAGTGTTTTCTTGTACTTTTAAGCCAATCAGATACCCTACGGGCTCGGAAAGTGCAACGAAACCATCAAATTTTAGCTAGAAACTGTATTTTTGTCGATTTTTATTGAATTTGAACTATATTTCAACGTTTTTTGATGGTTCTGAGCCACTAAACACACTTAAAGCATGCAGAATCGACTCAGAATAGGAAAAGGAGACGTTTAGGTCAATTTTATGCATTCTGGCGTTCGTAGATACAAGAAAACTGTTAAAATTCTTCAGAAACGTCACTTTTGAAGTGTTTTCTTGTACTTTTAAGCCAATCAGATACCCTACGGGCTCGCAAAGTGCAACGAAACCATCAAATTTTAGCTAGAAACTGTATTTTTGTCGATTTTTATTGAATTTGAACTATATTTCAACGTTTTTTGATGGTTCTGAGCCACCAAACACACTTAAAGCATGCAGAATCGACTCAGAATAGGAAAAGGAGACGTTTAGATCAATTTTATGCATTCTGGCGTTCGTAGATACAAGAAAACTGTTAAAATTCTTCAGAAACGTCACTTTTGAAGTGTTTTGTTTTACTTTTAAGCCAATCCGATACCCTACGGGCTCGGAAAGTGCAACGAAACCATCAAATTTTAGCTAGAAACTGTATTTTTGTCGATTTTTATTGAATTTGAACTATATTTCAACGTTTTTTGATGGTTCTGAGCCACCAAACACACTTAAAGCATGCAGAATCGACTCAGAATAGGAAAAGGAGACGTTTAGGTCAATTTTATGCATTCTGGCGTTCGTAGATACAAGAAAACTGTTAAAATTCTTCAGAAACGTCACTTTTGAAGTGTTTTCTTGTACTTTTAAGCCAATCAGATACCCTACGGGCTCGGAAAGTGCAACGAAACCATCAAATTTTAGCTAGAAACTGTATTTTTGTCGATTTTTATTGAATTTGAACTATATTTCAACGTTTTTTGATGGTTCTGAGCCACCAAACACACTTAAAGCATGCAGAATCGACTCAGAATAGGAAAAGGAGACGTTTAGGTCAATTTTATGCATTCTGGCGTTCGTAGATACAAGAAAACTGTTAAAATTCTTCAGAAACGTCACTTTTGAAGTGTTTTCTTGTACTTTTAAGCCAATCAGATACCCTACGGGCTCGGAAAGTGCAACGAAACCATCAAATTTTAGCTAGAAACTGTATTTTTGTCGATTTTTATTGAATTTGAACTATATTTCAACGTTTTTTGATGGTTCTGAGCCACCAAACACACTTAAAGCATGCAGAATCGACTCAGAATAGGAAAAGGAGACGTTTAGGTCAATTTTATGCATTCTGGCGTTCGTAGATACAACAAAACTGTTAAAATTCTTCAGAAACGTCACTTCTGAAGTGTTTTCTTGTACTTTTAAGCCAATCAGATACCCTACGGGCTCGGAAAGTGCAACGAAATCATCAAATTTTAGCTAGAAACTGTATTTTTGTCGATTTTTATTGAATTTGAACTATATTTCAACGTTTTTTGATGGTTCTGAGCCACCAAACACACTTAAAGCATGCAGAATCGACTCAGAATAGGAAAAGGAGACGTTTAGGTCAATTTTATGCATTCTGGCGTTCGTAGATACAAGAAAACTGTTAAAATTCTTCAGAAACGTCACTTTTGAAGTGTTTTCTTGTACTTTTAAGCCAATCAGATAACCTACGGGCTCGGAAAGTGCAACGAAACCATCAAATTTTAGCTAGAAACTGTATTTTTGTCGATTTTTATTGAATTTGAACTATATTTCAACGTTTTTTGATGGTTCTGAGCCACCAAACACACTTAAAGCATGCAGAATCGACTCAGAATAGGAAAAGGAGACGTTTAGGTCAATTTTATGCATTCTGGCGTTCGTAGATACAAGAAAACTGTTAAAATTCTTCAGAAACGTCACTTTTGAAGTGTTTTCTTGTACTTTTAAGCCAATCAGATACCCTACGGGCTCGGAAAGTGCAACGAAACCATCAAATTTTAGCTAGAAACTGTATTTTTGTCGATTTTTATTGAATTTAAACTATATTTCAACGTTTTTTGATGGTTCTGAGCCACCAAACACACTTAAAGGATGCAGAATCGACTCAGAATAGGAAAAGGAGACGTTTAGGTCAATTTTATGCATTCTGGCGTTCGTAGATACAAGAAAACTGTTAAAATTCTTCAGAAACGTCACTTTTGAAGTGTTTTCTTGTACTTTTAAGCCAATCAGATACCCTACGGGCTCGGAAAGTGCAACGAAACCATCAAATTTTAGCTAGAAACTGTATTTTTGTCGATTTTTATTGAATTTGAACTATATTTCAACGTTTTTTGATGGTTCTGAGCCACCAAACACACTTAAAGCATGCAGAATCGACTCAGAATAGGAAAAGGAGACGTTTAGATCAATTTTATGCATTCTGGCGTTCGTAGATACAAGAAAACTGTTAAAATTCTTCAGAAACGTCACTTTTGAAGTGTTTTCTTGTACTTTTAAGCCAATCAGATACCCTACGGGCTCGGAAAGTGCAACGAAACCATCAAATTTTAGCTAGAAACTGTATTTTTGTCGATTTTTATTGAATTTGAACTATATTTCAACGTTTTTTGATGGTTCTGAGCCACCAAACACACTTAAAGCATGCAGAATCGACTCAGAATAGGAAAAGGAGACGTCTAGGTCAATTTTATGCATTCTGGCGTTCGTAGATACAAGAAAACTGTTAAAATTCTTCAGAAACGTCACTTTTGAAGTGTTTTCTTGTACTTTTAAGCCAATCAGATACCCTACGGGCTCGGAAAATGCAACGAAACCATCAAATTTTAGCTAGAAACTGTATTTTTGTCGATTTTTATTGAATTTGAACTATATTTCAACGTTTTTTGATGGTTCTGAGCCACCAAACACACTTAAAGCATGCAGAATCGACTCAGAATAGGAAAAGGAGACGTTTAGGTCAATTTTATGCATTCTGGCGTTCGTAGATACAAGAAAACTGTTAAAATTCTTCAGAAACGTCACTTTTGAAGTGTTTTCTTGTACTTTTAAGCCAATCAGATACCCTACGGGCTCGGAAAGTGCAACGAAACCATCAAATTTTAGCTAGAAACTGTATTTTTGTCGATTTTTATTGAATTTGAACTATATTTCAACGTTTTTTGATGGTTCTGAGCCACCAAACACACTTAAAGCATGCAGAATCGACTCAGAATAGGAAAAGGAGACGTTTAGGTCAATTTTATGCATTCTGGCGTTCGTAGATACAAGAAAACTGTTAAAATTCTTCAGAAACGTCACTTTTGAAGTGTTTTCTTGTACTTTTAAGCCAATCAGATACCCAACGGGCTCGGAAAGTGCAACGAAACCATCAAATTTTAGCTAGAAACTGTATTTTTGTCGATTTTTATTGAATTTGAACTATATTTCAACGTTTTTTGATGGTTCTGAGCCACCAAACACACTTAAAGCATGCAGAATCGACTCAGAATAGGAAAAGGAGACATTTAGGTCAATTTTATGCATTCTGGCGTTCGTAGATACAAGAAAACTGTTAAAATTCTTCAGAAACGTCACTTTTGAAGTGTTTTCTTGTACTTTTAAGCCAATCAGATACCCTACGGGCTCGGAAAGTGCAACGAAACCATCAAATTTTAGCTAGAAACTGTATTTTTGTCGATTTTTATTGAATTTGAACTATATTTCAACGTTTTTTGATGGTTCTGAGCCACCAAACACACTTAAAGCATGCAGAATCGACTCAGAATAGGAAAAGGAGACGTTTAGGTCAATTTTATGCATTCTGGCGTTCGTAGATACAAGAAAACTGTTAAAATATTTCAGAAACGTCACTTTTGAAGTGTTTTCTTGTACTTTTAAGCCAATCAGATACCCTACGGGCTCGGAAAGTGCAACGAAACCATCAAATTTTAGCTAGAAACTGTATTTTTGTCGATTTTTATTGAATTTGAACTATTTTTCAACGTTTTTTGATGGTTCTGAGCCACCAAACACACTTAAAGCATGCAGAATCGACTCAGAATAGGAAAAGGAGACGTTTAGGTCAATTTTATGCATTCTGGCGTTCGTAGATACAAGAAAACTGTTAAAATTCTTCAGAAACGTCACTTTTGAAGTGTTTTCTTGTACTTTTAAGCCAATCAGATACCCAACGGGCTCGGAAAGTGCAACGAAATCATCAAATTTTAGCTAGAAACTGTATTTTTGTCGATTTTTATTGAATTTGAACTATATTTCAACGTTTTTTGATGGTTCTGAGCCACCAAACATACTTAAAGCATGCAGAATCGACTCAGAATAGGAAAAGGAGACGTTTAGGTCAATTTTATGCATTCTGGCGTTCGTAGATACAAGAAAACTGTTAAAATTCTTCAGAAACGTCACTTTTGAAGTGTTTTCTTGTACTTTCAAGCCAATCAGATACCCTACGGGCTCGGAAAGTGCAACGAAACCATCAAATTTTAGCTAGAAACTGTATTTTTGTCGATTTTTATTGAATTTAAACTATATTTCAACGTTTTTTGATGGTTCTGAGCCACCAAACACACTTAAAGCATGCAGAATCGACTCAGAATAGGAAAAGGAGACGTTTAGGTCAATTTTATGCATTCTGGCGTTCGTAGATGCAAGAAAACTGTTAAAATTCTTCAGAAACGTCACTTTTGAAGTGTTTTCTTGTACTTTTAAGCCAATCAGATACCCTACGGGCTCGGAAAGTGCAACGAAACCATCAAATTTTAGCTAGAAACTGTATTTTTGTCGATTTTTATTGAATTTTAACTATATTTCAACGTTTTTTGATGGTTCTGAGCCACCAAACACACTTAAAGCATGCAGAATCGACTCAGAATAGGAAAAGGAGACGTTTAGGTCAATTTTATGCATTCTGGCGTTCGTAGATACAAGAAAACTGTTAAAATTCTTCAGAAACGTCACTTTTGAAGTGTTTTCTTGTCCTTTTAAGCCAATCAGATACCCTACGGGCTCGGAAAGTGCAACGAAACCATCAAATTTTAGCTAGAAACTGTATTTTTGTCGATTTTTATTGAATTTGAACTATATTTCAACGTTTTTTGATGGTTCTGAGCCACCAAACACACTTAAAGCATGCAGAATCGACTCAGAATAGGAAAAGGAGACGTTTAGGTCAATTTTATGCATTCTGGCGTTCGTAGATACAAGAAAACTGTTAAAATTCTTCAGAAACGTCACTTTTGAAGTGTTTTCTTGTACTTTTAAGCCAATCAGATACCCTACGGGCTCGGAAAGTGCAACGAAACCATCAAATTTTAGCTAGAAACTGTATTTTTGTCGATTTTTATTGAATTTGAACTATATTTCAACGTTTTTTGATGGTTCTGAGCCACCAAACACACTTAAAGCATGCAGAATCGACTCAGAATAGGAAAAGGAGACGTTTAGATCAATTTTATGCATTCTGGCGTTCGTAGATACAAGAAAACTGTTAAAATTCTTCAGAAACGTCACTTTTGAAGTGTTTTCTTGTACTTTTAAGCCAATCAGATACCCTACGGGCTCGGAAAGTGCAACGAAACCATCAAATTTTAGCTAGAAACTGTATTTTTGTCGATTTTTATTGAATTTGAACTATATTTCAACGTTTTTTGATGGTTCTGAGCCACCAAACACACTTAAAGCATGCAGAATCGACTCAGAATAGGAAAAGGAGACGTCTAGGTCAATTTTATGCATTCTGGCGTTCGTAGATACAAGAAAACTGTTAAAATTCTTCAGAAACGTCACTTTTGAAGTGTTTTCTTGTACTTTTAAGCCAATCAGATACCCTACGGGCTCGGAAAGTGCAACGAAACCATCAAATTTTAGCTAGAAACTGTATTTTTGTCGATTTTTATTGAATTTGAACTATATTTCAACGTTTTTTGATGGTTCTGAGCCACCAAACACACTTAAAGCATGCAGAATCGACTCAGAATAGGAAAAGGAGACGTTTAGGTCAATTTTATGCATTCTGGCGTTCGTAGATACAAGAAAACTGTTAAAATTCTTCAGAAACGTCACTTTTGAAGTGTTTTCTTGTACTTTTAAGCCAATCAGATACCCTACGGGCTCGGAAAGTGCAACGAAACCATCAAATTTTAGCTAGAAACTGTATTTTTGTCGATTTTTATTGAATTTGAACTATATTTCAACGTTTTTTGATGGTTCTGAGCCACCAAACACACTTAAAGCATGCAGAATCGACTCAGAATAGGAAAAGGAGACGTTTAGGTCAATTTTATGCATTCTGGCGTTCGTAGATACAAGAAAACTGTTAAAATTCTTCAGAAACGTCACTTTTGAAGTGTTTTCTTGTACTTTTAAGCCAATCAGATACCCAACGGGCTCGGAAAGTGCAACGAAACCATCAAATTTTAGCTAGAAACTGTATTTTTGTCGATTTTTATTGAATTTGAACTATATTTCAACGTTTTTTGATGGTTCTGAGCCACCAAACACACTTAAAGCATGCAGAATCGACTCAGAATAGGAAAAGGAGACATTTAGGTCAATTTTATGCATTCTGGCGTTCGTAGATACAAGAAAACTGTTAAAATTCTTCAGAAACGTCACTTTTGAAGTGTTTTCTTGTACTTTTAAGCCAATCAGATACCCTACGGGCTCGGAAAGTGCAACGAAACCATCAAATTTTAGCTAGAAACTGTATTTTTGTCGATTTTTATTGAATTTGAACTATATTTCAACGTTTTTTGATGGTTCTGAGCCACCAAACACACTTAAAGCATGCAGAATCGACTCAGAATAGGAAAAGGAGACGTTTAGGTCAATTTTATGCATTCTGGCGTTCGTAGATACAAGAAAACTGTTAAAATATTTCAGAAACGTCACTTTTGAAGTGTTTTCTTGTACTTTTAAGCCAATCAGATACCCTACGGGCTCGGAAAGTGCAACGAAACCATCAAATTTTAGCTAGAAACTGTATTTTTGTCGATTTTTATTGAATTTGAACTATTTTTCAACGTTTTTTGATGGTTCTGAGCCACCAAACACACTTAAAGCATGCAGAATCGACTCAGAATAGGAAAAGGAGACGTTTAGGTCAATTTTATGCATTCTGGCGTTCGTAGATACAAGAAAACTGTTAAAATTCTTCAGAAACGTCACTTTTGAAGTGTTTTCTTGTACTTTTAAGCCAATCAGATACCCAACGGGCTCGGAAAGTGCAACGAAACCATCAAATTTTAGCTAGAAACTGTATTTTTGTCGATTTTTATTGAATTTGAACTATATTTCAACGTTTTTTGATGGTTCTGAGCCACCAAACATACTTAAAGCATGCAGAATCGACTCAGAATAGGAAAAGGAGACGTTTAGGTCAATTTTATGCATTCTGGCGTTCGTAGATACAAGAAAACTGTTAAAATTCTTCAGAAACGTCACTTTTGAAGTGTTTTCTTGTACTTTTAAGCCAATCAGATACCCTACGGGCTCGGAAAGTGCAACGAAACCATCAAATTTTAGCTAGAAACTGTATTTTTGTCGATTTTTATTGAATTTAAACTATATTTCAACGTTTTTTGATGGTTCTGAGCCACCAAACACACTTAAAGCATGCAGAATCGACTCAGAATAGGAAAAGGAGACGTTTAGGTCAATTTTATGCATTCTGGCGTTCGTAGATGCATGAAAACTGTTAAAATTCTTCAGAAACGTCACTTTTGAAGTGTTTTCTTGTACTTTTAAGCCAATCAGATACCCTACGGGCTCGGAAAGTGCAACGAAACCATCAAATTTTAGCTAGAAACTGTATTTTTGTCGATTTTTATTGAATTTGAACTATATTTCAACGTTTTTTGATGGTTCTGAGCCACCAAACACACTTAAAGCATGCAGAATCGACTCAGAATAGGAAAAGGAGACGTTTAGGTCAATTTTATGCATTCTGGCGTTCGTAGATACAAGAAAACTGTTAAAATTCTTCAGAAACGTCACTTTTGAAGTGTTTTCTTGTCCTTTTAAGCCAATCAGATACCCTACGGGCTCGGAAAGTGCAACGAAACCATCAAATTTTAGCTAGAAACTGTATTTTTGTCGATTTTTATTGAATTTGAACTATATTTCAACGTTTTTTGATGGTTCTGAGCCACCAAACACACTTAAAGCATGCAGAATCGACTCAGAATAGGAAAAGGAGACGTTTAGGTCAATTTTATGCATTCTGGCGTTCGTAGATACAAGAAAACTGTTAAAATTCTTCAGAAACGTCACTTTTGAAGTGTTTTCTTGTACTTTTAAGCCAATCAGATACCCTACGGGCTCGGAAAGTGCAACGAAACCATCAAATTTTAGCTAGAAACTGTATTTTTGTCGATTTTTATTGAATTTGAACTATTTTTCAACGTTTTTTGATGGTTCTGAGCCACCAAACACACTTAAAGCATGCAGAATCGACTCAGAATAGGAAAAGGAGACGTTTAGGTCAATTTTATGCATTCTGGCGTTCGTAGATACAAGAAAACTGTTAAAATTCTTCAGAAACGTCACTTTTGAAGTGTTTTCTTGTACTTTTAAGCCAATCAGATACCCTACGGGCTCGGAAAGTGCAACGAAACCATCAAATTTTAGCTAGAAACTGTATTTTTGTCGATTTTTATTGAATTTGAACTATATTTCGACGTTTTTTGATGGTTCTGAGCCACCAAACACACTTAAAGCATGCAGAATCGACTCAGAATAGGAAAAGGAGACGTTTAGATCAATTTTATGCATTCTGGCGTTCGTAGATACAAGAAAACTGTTAAAATTCTTCAGAAACGTCACTTTTGAAGTGTTTTCTTGTACTTTTAAGCCAATCAGATACCCTACGGGCTCGGAAAGTGCAACGAAACCATCAAATTTTAGCTAGAAACTGTATTTTTGTCGATTTTTATTGAATTTGAACTATATTTCAACGTTTTTTGATGGTTCTGAGCCACCAAACACACTTAAAGCATGCAGAATCGACTCAGAATAGGAAAAGGAGACGTCTAGGTCAATTTTATGCATTCTGGCGTTCGTAGATACAAGAAAACTGTTAAAATTCTTCAGAAACGTCACTTTTGAAGTGTTTTCTTGTACTTTTAAGCCAATCAGATACCCTACGGGCTCGGAAAGTGCAACGAAACCATCAAATTTTAGCTAGAAACTGTATTTTTGTCGATTTTTATTGAATTTGAACTATATTTCAACGTTTTTTGATGGTTCTGAGCCACCAAACACACTTAAAGCATGCAGAATCGACTCAGAATAGGAAAAGGAGACGTTTAGGTCAATTTTATGCATTCT